>NC_060889.1:25026247-25326247 GCF_014805685.1 Silurus meridionalis | reverse complement strand
AGGACCAGAGAAAAGCACCTCAGGCTCCAGCCAGATGGTTTCATCCTCACGCATCGTGGCTGTGGCTGTAGTGTACGGCAAAGAGATCAGGTTCTTTCCCTGTTCCTCCTTTAAGGAAAAGAGTCAAAGTGATTCATTATCAATAACTGAGTTAAGGCCATTAAATTCATCCTGTAGAATAATGTCATATCAATGCGTCATACCCTGTAGGGATCCAGCGGGACCACAAACCTGCGCACTTCAGGCTGAGGAGCGATCATGGCGTGTTTCTTTATCTCGTCCCAGTTCTGACGCAGATTTGCCAGCCACAGGTAGTTGTACACAAACTCAAATCTGTGTACAAAAGTGTAATTCTAAGTATAAAAAATGGAGATTAAACATTTGTGTAGCAGTACAGATCTACTGGCCTCTAATAATAACTCAACATACAGCCATTATTGGCTAAATAACTGGCAACAAAAGTAAGTTACAGTGAGGAAAATAAGTATTTGAACACCCTGCTATTTTGCAAGTTCTCCCACTTAGAAATCATGGAGGGGTCTGAAATTGTCATCGTAGGTGCATGTCCACTGTGAGAGACATAATCTAAAAAAAAAAAAATCCAGAAATCACAATGTATGATTTTTAAACTATTTATTTGTATGATACAGCTGCAAATAAGTATTTGAACACCTGTCAATCAGCTAGAATTCTGACCCTCAAAGACCTGTTAGTCTGCCTTTAAAATGTCCACCTCCACTACATTTATTATCCTAAATTAGATGCACCTGTTTGAGGTCGTAAGCTGCATAAAGACACCTGTCCACCCCATACAATCAGTAAGAATCCAACTACTAACATGGCCAAGACCAAAGAGCTGTCCAAAGACACTAGAGACAAAATTGTACACCTCCACAAGGCTGGAAAGGGCTACGGGGAAATTGCCAAGCAGCTTGGTGAAAAAAGGTCCACTGTTGGAGCAATCATTAGAAAATGGAAGAAGCTAAACATGACTGTCAATCTCCCTTTGGACTTGGGCTCCATGCAAGATCTCACCTCGTGGGGTCTCAATGATCATAAGGACGGTGAGAAATCAGCCCAGAACTACACGGGAGGAGCTGGTCAATGACCTGAAAAGAGCTGGGACCACCGTTTTCAAGGTTACTGTTGGTAATACACTAAGACGTCATGGTTTGAAATCATGCATGGCACGGAAGGTTCCCCTGCTTAAACCAGCACATGTCCAGGCACATCTTAAGTTTGCCAATGACTATTTGGATGATCCAGAGGAGTCATGGGAGAAAGTCATGTGGTCAGATGAGACCAAAATAGATCTTTTGGGTCATAATTCCACTAAACGTGTTTAAAGGAAGAAGAATGATGAGTACCATCCCAAGAACACCATCCCTACTGTGAAGCATGGGGTGGTAGCATCATCTTTGGGGTGTTTTTCTGCACATGGGACAGGCGACTGCACTGTGTTAAGGAGAGGATGACCGGGGCCATGTATTGTGAGATTTTGAGGAACAACCTCCTTCCCTCAGTTAGAGCATTGAAGATGGGTCGAGGCTGGGTCTTCCAACATGACAATGACCCAAAGCACACAGCCAGGATAACCAAGGAGTGGCTCTGTAAGAAGCATATCAAGGTTCTGGCATGGCCTAGCCAGTCTCAGACCTAAACCCAATAGAGAATCTTTGGAGGGAGCTCAAACTTCGTGTTTCTCATCGACAGGCCAGAAACCTGACTGATCTAGAGAAGATCTGTGTGGAGGAGTGGGCCAAAATCCCTCCTGCAGTGTGTGCAAACCTGGTGAAAAACTACAGGAAACGTTTGACCTCTGTAATTGCAAACAAAGGCTACTGTACCAAATATTAACATTGACTTTCTCAGGTGTTCAAAAACCTATTTGCAGCTGTATCATACAAATAAATAGTTAAAAAATCATACATTGTGATTTCTGGATTTTTTTTTTTTTAGATAATGTCTCTCACAGTGGACATGCACCTACGATGACAATTTCAGACCCCTCCATGATTTCTAAGTGGGAGAACTTGCAAAATAGCAGGGTGTTCAAATACTTATTTTCCTCACTATATATTGTGTCAATATTTTGTGTGAGCAGTATTGTTATGTAGCACTGCCTCAATCCTCCTGGGCATGGAATTCCATGTTGAACATCCAGGGGTCAGAATGGGAGAAATGGACTCAAAGTGCCACATTTTAAATAGCCTCCACTTTTCTGGGAAGATCTTCCACTCTACTTTTGGAATGATGCTTGTGGAGATTTGTGCTCATTGAGCTACAAGGGTGTTATTTGTCAGGTACTGATGTAGGTGAGAAGGTGAGGAGGCCTGGGGTGCAGTCAGCGTTCACATTCATTCATCCAAATGTGTTTATTAGGTTGGAGTTCTATAGCAGGAGATCTTACGCTCTACCCCATGTAAAGCATATGTTCATGGAGCTGCCTTTGTGCACAGGAATATCGTCATGCTGGAACAGGTTTGGGTCTCCTGGTTCAAAGGAAGGGAAAATGAATGCTACCATATCCAAAGACGTCCTCTACAATTGTGTGCCTCCAAGTTTGTGGAAACTATTTGGGGAAGAACCAAATATGGCTGGAAAAGCGTTGAAGTGTCCCAATACTTTTGACAATATAGTCTATATTTTTATATAAGACTTTTATTTTCTCTTTCTTATTTATTACTAATATATACTTTTAAACATATTTATTAAAAACAATTAATATGAGTCGCTGTGAAAAAAAGAAATACATGATTTAATTTCTATATTTTTAGGTTGTTTTTTTTTATAAATATCTGATAAAAAAGCAAGGTTTATAAGATGTATTTGTACATTTTAAAATATTCTATTTATGTATTTTTTTATGTCTGGTTTATCATAAGATTTCATATTTTACAAGAATAGCTGTGATATACAAACACTACTGATAGAAAAAAAATGTTATATAAGAATATATACATTCTATATATTTTATATAAGAGCATATATATTTATATATTTTTAAAAGCTTTGATTGAGGGTATTTTCATAAAGAATTACTTTTATAGGTAGTTGAAATATAGTGAAGTAGTGAAATATTGGGGTGTACAAACTTTTGAGAAATAAGTAATTAAAATAGTAATTCTCCAGACGAATCTCCACCATCACCAAAAATCCCATCCCATAATTACACTGTAACATAATAGCAGGTTTTTTTTTTTACCCTTTCCAGGTGCACAGGTCAAAAACAATGAACCCTGAGTCTTCATAACAGTTGATGTGGTGGAAAAGTCCCATCGCTGAAGTCCTGAATTTGTAGTCGATGTACTCGCCTGGATCCTTCCTGGCTATGTGAATCCACGTCTGTAGCAAGGATGAGAAAATATCTTACTTACAAGAATGATTCAGTTACAGCCACAGATTACGAACTACATACTTTTCTCTTTAGTTACAGGATCTTTTAGCGTTACAATAATAAGCTTGGATTCCCCGGGGTTGTGAAAAATGCAATTTCTTATTAGTACAAATATCCTGAAGAACATGTCAAAACATGATCGAAAAGAAGAGTTTCGGCATCGGACTTGAAAGCAACGTGTATTAGTTCTTTGGAAATACACAATACACAAAGCGATAACTTGTGATTGGGCGAAGAGATAATTAGCAACACTGCTCCTGGCCAGAACTTTACAAACATAGGTAAGTATACTGTTAAATCCTCGTGAATCCATTTAAGCTGTTAGAACTTCACATTCAGGCAGTTTGATTGCAAATACTGGCATGGCAGGCCTTTCTAATGCTAACACTAAGTCATGATAACAGCTAAAAAGCTACTTTTTTACCCACAGTTGTAGCCTTACAGGCGTGGATTGCTTTTGTTGTCATTCTAATAAAATGGACTTCATATATTCATGCGTTTGATCTTCCCTGGTGGTCTAGTGGTTAGGATTCGGCGCTCACCGCCGTGGCCCGGGTTCGATTCCTGGTCAGGGAACCAACCCCAGCCATTAGGGTTGCACAAGCCAGTGCACTCTTAGTGCCGGTCCCAAGCCCGGATAAATGGGGGGGTTGCGTTAGGAAGGGCATCCAGTGTAAAAACATGCCAAATCAAACATGCGGATCACGAATACAGATGATCCGCTGTGGCGACTTTTAATAGGAGAAGCCGAAAGAAAGATCTTGAAAATATAGCAACTTTGAAACAATGCTAGTTTTTACTCTTAAGGTTGATCCAATTCAATTCATTTGTATGTGTTTAGCGCTTTTAAAAATAAACACTGTCTCAAAGCAGCTTTACACAGTGATAAAAATTAATAAGATGTTCTTTATAAGTGTAAGTTTGTCCCTGATAAGCAAACTGCAACGAGGAAAAACTCTCCCCGACATGGCATAAGGAAGGAAGCTTGAGACGACCCAGACAAATGATAATTACATAGTCAGTGTGAGAGATTTGGATATTAGGAAGATGTGATACAGCATCCCTCGAGTACAGAGGGTTAAGGACATTTTTTTTCAAGGACCCAACAGTGGCAGATTGGCAATACCAGACCTTGAACCCCTGACCTTCCAAATCAGTAACCCAGAGCCTTAACCATTAAGCTACTACTTTACCACTATGGGGGGAAATTACAAGCCTTAACTTCACCTCGAACTCTGTCTGGAACACTTTTGGTGATGAGGTTTTGCATAATTGGGGGTTGAACAGAGGGAAAGAGGCCACAAATCTCACCTAGTGCACCTTTGAAGTTATCAGTTATACTGTATTATTATACTATATATATACCATATCTTATTCCCTACTGCACCTTCTGTACATTAGTCCCATAAACTTATTTAACATACTGCTATTTATCGTGAATAGGACACTTATACACTTCTAGTTAGATGCTAACTGCATTCCATTGACTCTGTATATGTACTTGGCACAATGACATTAAAGTTGAATCTAATCAAATCCAATCCAATAACAGATCCAATACTTATGAGTATAAATGCAAAGACAAGTATTCTCATCCCAGATTTTCTAGCATGCTGAGTATCATTAAAAGATTAAACAAACAGACCTACAGAACAAATCTAGATGTTCTGGCTCAGTTTTGGATGAAACCACTGGAATGCAATATGTTGGAATATAATTACCCCTTTCTGCTCGTCGGATTCAAAGCAGTCCATGTAGTTGGATCCGCGAATGGCCCAGGCACCCAAGAACTTCAGCAGGTTGATTTTGACGGGCGTCTCGACAAACACAAAGTGGTTCTCCGTCATCCCGAAGCTGAACAGAAGAACACACACATCATTAGAAGACTCAGAAGCAACAATCATGCTTTATGCTGGTTAGCTAATGATTATGCATCATTCAGGCAGTTTTTTTTTTCTTTAAGAAATTGAGAAACTGAATGTGAACCTGTGCACGTAGGACGGTTTAAACCTCTCAGCGCTGGGAAACTGCACAACCACCTTGGATTTTTCAATGGGGTCTGATTTATCTAAGATTGAAAAAAACGACATGTTACATTATTAGAATTTATACTTAATAGACAAACTGAGTCGCAGAAGTTTCTAACAGCGAAGCTCGTAATCTCAACTTCAGCAGCTAAGAAGAGAAAAGTGTGTACATTCATTGGTGTGGTTATTTTTCATGGGTTTATGCTTTAGATCAAATTAGTATTTTTTTCATTCTTGTATCAATCAAAAGCAGAATATCATAATAATAATAATTTTATATAGCGCCTCTAAAGGTCAAAGCACTGTGCAAGCATTAAAAACAAAGAATAAAAAAATAATCATACATGCATCACAAAAAAAAAAATCACCTAAAAGCTATTTTTCAGAGTAGCTTTTAGGTGAATTTTTCATTTTTTGGTAATGTATGTATGATAAAAAAATTTGTTTTAAGAGCTGATTTTTTTCTTTATATGATGCGTGTCATTAAAAGGCAGTATGGCTTATTGCTATTGTTTTTGATTTATTAAATGTTGAAATAAGGTAGAATCAATCAGTCTTTTTTATACAACAGGAAATAAAAAGGTGTTCATTGAATTAATAAATGTCCATTAGGCAATATATTATAAATAATTTTTTACTATTAGCTCTCTTAGTTCAGTACAATTTGATTCATTTTAAATAAATTAAGTTTTCTTTGTAAAATGCATTTAACATTGTCCCAATGCAGCTTTATAGAAAGTAGTAGAGTCAGTAGTGTAATGGTGTTTTCTTGTCATGTGGTATAAGGTAGAAACCTTCTCGCACAAAAGGGAACCGAATGTCCATTCATTACAATGAGATTAAATGATTACTGTTTATTTTCATGACGTTCAACCCCATAACCTTTAGTTTAACCAATGATATTTATAAAATGACGGACAGAAGGTGTGACAAAATCGAACATCATCCAACCTAATAAAATTTGTGTGGTTCAAAGTGTAGAGTAACTGTTGAGTAGAGATCAGAATCTTCTTTTCCTTATCTTAAAAGCCTTTTTTGAGAGGTATAGATAGAAAGAGAAAATAGTAAGTCTAAATAGTAGACTATTACTATACACAAATATTTTATTATAATTGATCATTTTCAATTATTTCAAATGAAGACTTTTTACTGAGAAACAAAGTTCTTTATAGGTATTTACCAAAATTGGAAGCCCATTTTAAAGTAAAAAAATAAAAGCAATAATAATAATAATAATAATAATAATAATAATAATAATAATAATAATTGACCTCTTCTCCACAATAATTGTTTGTGTTTTTGTTTGTGAACTTCTTGTTAAGTATTTTATAAAAGTAGAGCTTCATGAACTATAACTTTACGAAGGAATTATAAGAGGGAATTGGGACTAAATGTGGAATGCGATGCACAAAAATCACATACAGTACTTATGACCAGGTAAACCAATACTTTTGGAAATATAGTGTATATTGTGTTATTAGGTTATTCCTGTCCTGTGTGTTCAAGAGCTGACATCCACAGTTCAGTAGAGGGCCATGTACCTTTCTGTGTGGGTGGGATCTTGACGATGTTGTAAGCCAGCGAGGCTCCTTTCCCCATGCAGTTTCCAATGTTGTACACGGTGCCGTCTCTCTCGATGTGCGGGTGGGCCGTTATTCCGTTGATGTTGACGTATTTGCACATGTCCACCTTTCAGTTCCAGAAAGAACAGACAAAAGTGAACATATGGTGAGTTTAGGTGTTTATGTTTTAGGTCACATGACTGTCTGCACCTGTATGTTTCCGGGTTAATGAGAACCTGTATTTAAGTCAGACCTTGCGCCTTACTCATTGTATTTTTGGTTAGTTGTCTTTATCTTGTTGCAGTGTTTATTGTATGATCTTAAATTCAATTTTCTGCACTTTCATCCACCGTCCTCTCTATTACAGTACAGTATACAGGTTCATCAGTTTACTAAGACCAAGCAGTTACAGTGAACTCATTAGATGAATGTCATATTTGAACATTAGAAAATTAGCTTTATATCTATATTCATGTATATTCGTAAGGAATTCATTCGATTCAATGTCCGAAATTAGTACAAAATTAGTATTCTAAGTGGGCATACAATAGTATTTGAACTGGAAGTGTGTAGTAAAGATAATGTATTTTGCATATTTGATAATTATTTATTAAATGTTTGAAGATAGAATCAATTTTGTAAATTTAAGGTAAGTGGAAGTATTATTACATCATAAAATATACAAATGAATCATGATCAATATGCAAATGAATTCTGGTTTAAAAACACTAAAAGGTATTCATGTATTTATATGAATCATGTCATTAACAATTTCATTAAAGGTCAGTATGACATTGTTTTTTAATTATTAATTGTTTGAAGATAGAATTAATTTTGTAAATTTAAAGTGAGTGGAAGTATTATTACATCATAAAATATACAAACGAATCACAATCAATATGCAAATTGATTCTGAACATCATTTATTTATGACAGTAAAGGGGTGGAGCATAAAAGGTTTTGGATGTGTTCAATGTTCATATTTGTTGAATTTGGATCTTTTTTTCATGAGAAGCGTGTCATTCTAAAATTCTATCTGAATATAGAAACATTTCGATCAGGTTTTTAAACAAATCAGGTCATTTTCTTTTACCACTACCTTTTTTAGAGTCTCTAAAGTGTCCGGGTTCACTTTAGTGATATAGTTCGTCTCCGTGACGGCGTAGAAGTCTTCTCCGATGGGGTAAACGTTGACCAGGCAGTTATCTGTCACCTCGACTCCTTTGAAGTACGAGAGAAACCTGCACAAAATGCACACTGGTGTGTAACGTCTTACCAACTGATGGCATCGATGCAGCATACAAACATATACTTTATACAGAGGAAAGATTTAGAGATAGATTGAAAAAAGAGGAATGGAATAACACCTTGAGAAGATGTTCTTGCAAGGGTCTGGATAAGCGCATGTTCCAAATTCAGTGATTACAACACGGTTCTCTGTTATGGCCCGGACGTAGGCATCTGTTTTAATGAACCTGTGAACATAAAAAAATAACATTACACTAATTATTAATATCATGTTCTATGGTATCAATCTATTCATCCATTACACCTTATTTCAGTTCTTTTATATTAAAGGAAAAAAGCTGTCTAAACTTGCCTGTGGCTGTGTGAAAAAGTAATTGCCACCTAAACCTAAGAACTGGTTGTGCCATTTTGGTGGCAACAACTGCAATCAAGCGTTTGCGATTACCGGAAATGAGTCTTTCACATCGTTGTGGAGGAGTTTTGGTCCATTCTTCGTTTAAAGAATTGTTTAATTCAGCCACATTGGTGGGTTTTTGAGCCTGTTTAAGGTCATGCCACAGAATCTCAATTTGATTGAAGTCTGGACTTTGACTAGGTCTTTCCAAAACCTTAATTTTGTGTTTTATTTTTTTTTACCAATTCAGAGGTGGACTTGCTTGTATGTTTTAAATCATTGTCCAGCTGTGTAACAGAAGTGTGTTTGAGCTTAAAGTCATGAACTGATGGCCGGTCATTTTCCTTCAGGATTTTCTGATAAAGCATATTATTCATGATTCCATCAATTATGGCAAATCTTCCAGCTTCTGAATCTGCAAAGCAGCCGCAGAGCATTACACTACCACCACCATGTTTGACTGTTTGTATGATGCTCTTTTTATGAAATACTGTATTAGTTTTACACCAGCTATAATATAATATATAATATATTTGCCCAAAAGAATTGGGGATATTTAAAATATAATGTTGTGGCAAAAAGTATGTTCTACTGTATGTTCTATGAAAATACAATAATTGTGACTGTTTGCACCCTAAGGTTAATTATTTTCCAAAACGGCACATCCGTATTCTTACTCCCCATAATTACTTCAACCAAGTGCCCTAATAATGATTTTTATCTTACGACTACAGTGTTTACTGCTAAATCTGTCTGTAGAAGGTTGTACCTACTTGCGGAAATACGTGACCTGCCCATTGCTGAAATCAAACTTGTGCATCAAGGCTTGGCCATCGAAGAGATGATAAAAGGGTTCAGATCCGATCTCAAACAGGCCTGGACCCAGACGGAGCAGACTTCCTCTTATAAAAGATGGGATTCGGCCTAAAAAAGTAGTATAATAATTAATTAGGTGATGTACAATTTTAGACTTCATGAAATATAAATAAGCACTGGTCATTATGAATCAGAGATTCCGGTACACAGTGTAAAAAGGTGGGAGGTGGTAGCTTAGTGGTTGAGGCATTTAAATATGGCTCTTGTGAGTTCAAAGCTCAGCCACACCAAGCTGCCACTTCTGGGCCCCTGAGCAAGGCCCTTAACCCCATATCTGCTCAGTTGTATGAATAAGATAAGTAAAATGGTCCAGATCCAAAAGAGCAAAATATAAAGCTTATAATGGTCTGAACAACAAATTATTAGTCAAGCAATTAGCAGTAATAAAACAAATGCTATCCTGAGACTTATTTAATAGTTACCTGTTTCCTGTTGCTGTTTAAGAAAAAAAATGTAAAAAGGGAAATTTTCCTCAATAGTTTTCTTGGTTAAAATGGATGATGTAAAATTAAACAAGTCTGTGTTAACAAACATTTTTTTAGACTATTCATCTAATACTCAAATCAACATTGAATGGAACAGCAATGGCTCTTCTCTGTGTCAGAAGATGTTCCGCAAACGTCACCTACGTTTTATTTATTGATCTCCTTCATGCTTGTTTCATTTCTTGAAAAAATCATTTGTTAAGACCATTAAAAAGACCAGTATGTGGCTGTGTGGAATTAATGAATGAAATAATTGATGGATGAATAAAGAATGATCAGTACAATAATCATTATAACACTTTAATTAAACTAAAACAACCAAAAAATGTAAAGAAAGACCAAAATTAAATTTCGTGTACAGAACTGGCTGTTGGAATTATTGACAGAGTCTCACTGATCAACTTCCTGCAGCTGGAAAATGTCATAGTGAAGAATGATCTGACCACATCTACCTCTGTCTCACTACAAACTAATTTTTAAAGCAACTGTTTGTTATGTTTACATTCAAGACACATGTTTATTCTCGTTCTTACAACCATCGTCATAGGTTGACTATAAAGAAGACCAAATGTCCTCACCTGGTAAAGGGAGAGGACTGCAGGTAAGCCAGTTCAGCACCCGGATTGTTTTACTGAGAAGTCATGTTATTGAAATAGATAACGTATGCGGTTTAGCATTGTCTTGCTAAAATACGCAAGGCCTTCCCTGAAAACTACGTTGTTGAGCTGTTGCTCTAAAACCTGTCTATATCTCTAAAGATTGATGGTGCCTTTCCAGATGGGAAAACTGCATATTCCATATACACTAATGCACCTGCATACTGTTAGAAATGCAGGCTTTTGAACTGAGCACTAATGATAAGCCAGATAGTCCCTATCCTCTTTATTCCGGAGGATGTAGTGTCAGGGGATTAAAAAAAAAACAGTTTTTCACTTTGCCTCAGTACATTTTAAATAAACCTAGTACCGGAGAAACGGCAGCGTTTCTGGATCATGTTCACGTATGGCTTCTTCTTTGCATGGAAGAGATTTAACTTACATTTGAGAATGACACAGTGAACTGTGTTCCCAGACGATGATTTCTTAAGATGTTTCTAAACCTATTCAGTGATTTCACATTACAGAATTTACCCTGTTTTAATGCAGTGACACCTAAAGCATCCAATATTGATTCATCAAGGTTCTTTGAATCTTTTCATGCTATCACTTCAAGTCATATTTATACACATAATATATATATATATATATATATATATATATATATATATATATATATATATATATATATATATATATATATATATATATATATATCTTTACTTCTGAGAGACTCTGCCGCTCTAAGATAATATTTTTAAACCCAATCATTTTACTGATCTGTTGCTAATTAGTTAAGGTAAATGTTCTTTCATCTATTTCATTTCAGTAACACTTTTATTTCTTTTTTTTTGGCTTATTCGTTGCCACCATCAAGGTCTTAAAATTACCATTTTTTTTCTTAAAATGGTACATTTCCAGAGTTTGAACATTTTATATGTTTTCTATGTTCTATTGTGAATAAAATCATGTTTTCTGACATTTGAAAATGCAATGAAAAACATTGCATTCCGTTTTTATTTTACATTTTTTGGAATTGGAGTTGTACTAATAATAATAAAAAGAAAAGAAAAGAAGAAGAAGAAGAAGAGGAAGAAATGCAGATCACTTGGTGCATGTGACATTGTCAAAGAACTTTTGCATGATATTATTACTGCCAGTGAAGAAGCACTTTTCAAGTGACCAATTGCAGGTTTATGTAGAAATGTAGAAAAATAAAAGCTGAACGTACCAGTGACTGTCGCTGGAATTGGTTCACTGAGCTCCTCCACGGTCTCAAAGATCTTCTTATAGTCTCCAGCAGGATGTTCAAATCTGAAAAGTGAACCATTTTAGCAACTTTGGAAATGGAGCAATACTCGGAATGCACTGAAAAGACCTCGGGTTATTCGTTGGCGATGAACATTATGTCTAAATCAGGATTAATACTAAAAGAAAGAGAGAAATATAGTGTCTTATAAACCTACAGGTCATAAAGAATTATTCAGTAATATGAATATAGCATTTATAAGGATCTGTTTAATATAACGTGCAGTAATGCAGGTATTTGAGGTTGTATCAGCCCACAATAATACCTAATGTTAAATATTAAATTAACTTTGTTAATTAGTAAGTTTATTGGTTCGTTAGTTAAAATATTTAAATAAAATATTAATAAATACTTTCATGTCTTTTTCTTTTTACAATTGATTTGTTTTTACGTGTCATTTTTTTTAGACCTTTAGAGGAAATAGGTTTTAAAGTTTTTACAAATTTCTGAGTAAAAAGTACACACAATATTAAAAAAAGTAATGGGACACCTGATGCTTTTTCACAGTCTGTTACCACAAAGTGACAAAGTCTTCGGAATTTGTGCACAAATAGATTCTTTAAAGATTTTCTTTGAACATCTGAGCAGGCTTTTACAGTGGTCTTACCACCCCATGTTTACCAAATATTTATTTTAAATATGTTAATGATCTAATTTAAATATTAAACACATTCTACTGGTCAGCACAGTGAAAGCTTCAGTGGATATCCCATGAACATTAAACACAGGACCTTGGATAAAGGGCAAATTATCGTATCCAATCCAACTTTGGGTTTGGAGGTACTCGGAAAACCCAGAAGAAACCGACACAGACACAACATAAAATTGGAGAGCTAAAAGAGTCGACTCTCATCAATAAACAAAGATCTGAGTCACTGTCGGTTTCCAAATCAAAAGCTTCCTGTCTGACTGCGACATCTTTTCTTGGTTACACCTAAAAACATTTTCCTGAACAAGTTGTAAAATACATACTATAAATCTGGTCAAATTTTATATGCTGTTTTCTAATAAACCTGAGCAGGAACTCACCGGCTGACCATGTTTCCTCAGTGTGCCCTGGAGCTCTGTATTACAGCCTGTGTGTGGCCTGTGTGTGCTCTGTCCTTCAGGGTGCTGCTTAAACCCAAACGCAAAACCCTTTATAACTGCCCCTCCTTTTCACAAGCTACGCTTCGGCTAACTAAGACTAATTACTAAGTTGATGGAACAACAGTTTCTTTGTATCGGGATCTTGAGCTCCTGGGCACAATACACTGTGATGTCAAAGAGGATTTGCTGCCCAAAGGATCTATAGTTCTCAGGGCTGTTAGAAGGCGTGGGGATAAAGAAACAAACACAAGACTGGGTTACAAAACAAGCTAATCACACACACACACACACACACACACACACACACACACACCTAATTAAAAGTTTTTCTTACGGCTTAAAAGACCACGTTTTTGCTTAATTTATTAATTTCATATTCAGAAAAATAAATTTCCCATTAGCCAGACAGTAACAGAAAGACAGACAGACCTGCAAAATATAAATAGATAGAGACAGAGAGAGAGAGAGAGAGAGAGAGAAAGGGCCTGACAGACAGACAGACAGACAGACAGACAGACAGACGGATGATAGATAGATAGATAGATAGATAGATAGATAGATAGATAGATAGATAGATAGATAGATAGATAGATAAAGAAAGAAGGAAAGAAAGAAAGAAAGAAACATAGATCGACAGACAGACAGACAGATAGAAGACAGACAGACAGACAGACAGATAGATAGATAGACAGAAGATGGAGGGACGGGCGGGCGGGCAGACGGACGGACGGACGGACGGACGGACAGACAGACAGACAGACAGACAGACAGACAGATAGATAAAGAAAGAAAGAAAGAAAGAAAGAAAGAAAGAAAGAAAGAAAGAAAGAAACATAGATCGACAGACAGACAGACAGACAGACAGACAGACAGACAGATAGATAGATAGATAGATAGATAGATAGATAGACAGACAGACAGACAGACAGACAGACAGATAGATCTTGAATAATTGAATTTTCACTCATTTCCAAATTTCCTACTAGTTCCTTATGTCCTTATGGCTTACAGAGAGCACAATTGTAACATTTCTGGGTTTGAGTTAAAAGCTCAATAATGATTTTAAATACAGGTTACTGAATTCACAAATAACACCTTTTTAAAATACTTTTCTTTTTTAATAATTATAAGTTTTGTCATATAGCTAGTGAGCACTGTACATATTAAAACACAATAATAGAGTGTTCTGTAGATTATAACCCTGCATGTAACATCACTTCAAAATGTGTACTTCAGTGTTTTACTTTCATAGTATATTTCTGAAGGTTGCTTTATGAATGTTTTTTATTAACATTGTAGCTGCCTGATGATGCAACACTCATAAAACACATTTTTATATAGCAACATCAATGTAATTACTATAAAAAGTTCATTATTTCTTAATGAAAAACATTTACTATGAAATGAGCTACTCATAGACAGTCAGAAATTATATTATTACACCATCATATCAAACTTTGGTATAAATTATATATATATATTGCCTTCCAATCTTTAATTTTACAGAAAAAAACATGTTTAAGAACAACAGCAATCTTTTGTCCTGAAAGTGGTTGCAGTTCTTATGAGGGATTATTGTTGTTTTTATCCTCGTGGGAACAAAACTCAACTCCCCATCTATTAGATTTCATAGAGATGATTTCTGTTATTCGGATGATAATTACATCTTTCATTTCATGATAGTTGTCAATCTAAATCAGAGAAAGAATATCTGCACTTTCATTAAAAGCAAATGTGCATCAGATCTGACTGGAAAATCTTTGGATAATTAAGTTTACTGATTCACAACACACAACTGTCAGGTGTGGATGGATAGATGGTGGAATTGTTGCATATTTTTGTGTATGTGAATGTATATATGCATGCATGGATGGATGGATGGATGGATGGATGGATGGATGAGTGGGTGGATGGATAAATGGATGGATGGATGGATGAGTGGGTGGATGGATAAATGGATGGATGGATGGATGGATGGATGGATGGATGGATGGATGGATGAGTGGGTGGATGGATAAATGGATGGATGGATGGATGGATGGATAGATGGATGGATGGGTGGGTGGATGGATGATTATATGAAATGGATAGTTAAATGGTTATGTGGATAAAAGTATAGATGGGTGGATGGATAGATGGATGGATGGATGGATGAATGGATGATGTTTAAATGAATGGATAGTTAAATGGTTATATGGATAAAAGGTTGAATGGATGGATGGATGGATGGATGGATGGATGGAAGGATGGATGGATGGATGGAAGGATGAATGGATGGGTGAATGGATCAGTGAATGGATGGATGTATGGATGGATAAATAGATGGATGGATGGGTGGATGGATGGATGATGTTTAAATGAATGGATAGTTAAATGGTTATATTGATAATAGGTTGAATGGATGGATGGATGGATGGATGGATGGATGGATGGATGCATGGATGTTAAAATACTTACAGTGCATTCAGAAATTTTCACAACACTCATTTCTTTCCCACATTTTGTTATGTTACAGCTTTATTCCAAAATGGATTACATTCAGTATTTTTCTCAAAATACTACAAACAATATCCCATAATGACAATGTGAAAGATGTGTGTTTAAAATCTTTGTGAATGTATTAAAAATAAAAAATTAAAACAAAATCACATGTACATAAGTATTCACAGCCTTTTGCTTTATACTTTGTTGAAGCATTTTGTCACCCAAGTCTGAGGTCCAGAGAGCTCTGGAGCAGGTTTTTATCAAGAATGTCTCTGTACATTGCTGCATTCATCTTTCCCTCGATCGGACTGTAATGTGCCTTTTACTGATGATTGGCTTCCGACTGGCCGATCTACCATACAGGCCTGCTTGGTGGAGTGCTGCAGAGATCTTCTGGTAGGTTCTTCTCTCTCCAAAGAGAAACACTGGAGCTCTTTCAGAGTGACCATTGGGATCTGGTCACCGCCCTGACTCGCTCAGTTTGGCTGGGTGTCCCGCCCTAGGAATAGTCCTTGTGGTTCCAAACTTGATAAAGATGGAGAGCACTGTGCTCATTGGGACCTGCAAAATGCTGCAAAAATCTGTGAGATCTGTGTCTCGATACAAACCTGTCTTGGAGGGCTTCAGACACGACAATTCATAGCTTCACTGTTAACTGTGGGACCTTCTATAGAAAAGTGGGTGCTTTTCCAAATCATGTCCAATCTACTGAATTTACCACAGGTGACTCCAAACAAGTTGTAGAAACTTCTCAAGGATGATCAGTGGAAACAGGATGCACCTGATCTTAATTTGAGTGTCATGGCAAAAGCTGTAAATACGTACGTACACGTGATTTTTTAAAGTTTTTTTTATCTGTAATAAATTTGCAACGATTTTTAAACAAACTTCGTTCACATTTTGTGGGAAATTGTTTGTGGAATTTTGAGGAACGTAATGAATTTACGTCAAGCGCTGTGAATACTTTCCGGACGCACTGTAAGGTGTTAAAAAATGGAGGGATAAAAACATGTCAGGCGCTAAGAACGTTCTGGAGACCGAGTGAATTCAACGAAGGCTTTTTTAATGAGAAAGCAAAAAAAGGGCAAGGCAGAAAGCACAGAAAAACACACTGAAGCTAGTAAGCTGAGCAACAACCAAACGGAGTAGTTTGGGCAGTCCTGTATGTTCGCAAGCCTAAGCTGTAGAACGGACGATGAGCATGTGGATAAACAGGGTCTTTATAGTGTGGTGACTGATTTGGACCAGGTGTGGATGATTAGTAAGTTGGTGAGCTGCTTGGAGTGATTGGAGGGGTTGGCGTGGGTGTGGCTGGTGGATCCCTGACAAAACACCACCCCAATGGAAATGAAATTAAATACATGAAATAAACACGTTTTTCGTTCAATGCTGTTCTGATCGTATAGCTTTTATCATTATTGCTGCTTCATATCACTGACCGATATCGAAACAGAAACGTGTCAAATAATCTTCCCTTTCTTCAAACAAATCCCTTTTTCTCTGGGTTTTTTTTAGTTATGCAACTACACGAGGCAGTGAAACGAAGTCTTCCAACCATCGTGGCCTCTGTTGTTCGAGCTTATTAAATAAGGCTCTGCTCTGTTTAACATTCCTGAACAGATTTCTATTCTATGTAGGGGCTAACAGGAAAGAGGGGTGGGGGTGGGGGTCAGGGTCTTTCCCAGTAATGTATATATAATGCTTGTTAGTACAAAGGATAGTATCAAACCATTTATTATTATTATAATTATTATTATTATTATTATTATTATTATTATTATTATTAATATCAAGTAATTTATGCTTATTATTACAATTTGTGTTGGATATTGTTACATTACATGGATATAATTTGGCGTTTACATTAATAAATTAAGCAGAAAAGCATCTCATCTCACTGAAACATGAGGTAAATTGGCTACAGTAACTAAAGACCAGGCTGATACTGATGTTTACATAAATAGATGGATTGATGGATTGAGGGATGGACGGATAACAAAAGTTTTAATTGATATAATTGTTGGTTATGATATATAACAGTTGATTATTGTCAGTTAAAATAGATAAAAATAAATGTATTGTTGGTCATATTAGATAACGTTAAATAATAATTGATCATTTGTTTGTCATTGATTTTTTTTAACAATTTATCATCCATTGGTCATCAGTTATAATAGATAACAATCAGTCAGTTATTACTGATTTATTGTTGGTTATTTACATTTATATTTACAGCATTTGGCACATGCCCTTATCCAGATCGACTAATCTATTGATTGTCAGTTTTTATATAGAATAATCAATTTATCTTCAGTTATATTTAATAATACTTTATGTATTGGTGTTCTAATCGATAATCAATTCATCATCGATTTGAATAGGTGATAATTGATTTATTGTTGGTAATAAATCATAATAATTGATTTATTGATAATAGATAATAATCAATTTATCATCTCATCAGTTATAATAGATAATATTTAATTTATCATTTAGTTATATTTAGTTGTTTTGAATGAAAATCAGTATCATGAGTTATAAAGGAAAATACATTTTCATCAGCTATAAACAATAACGATTATGATAGACAATAGTTTTATTGTAAATTATTATATATAACAATTTATTGTCCGTTATAATTAATTATAATGATTTACTGTCATATATAATAGGTAATAATCATTCTTTTTCTTCTTCTTTCGGTTCCTCCCATTAGGGATCTCCACAGCAGATCATCCGTCTCCATACCCCCTGTCCTCTACATCTGCCTCTTTCACCGCAACTACCTGCATGTCTTCCCTCACCACATCCATGAACTTCCTCCTTGGTCTTCCTCTTTTTCTCCTTCCTGGTGGCTCCATCCTCAGCATTTTCCTACTGATATGCCCCATGTCCCTCCTCTGCACATGTCCAAACCATCTCAATCTCGCCTCCCTCACCTTGTCACCAAAACGTCCTACATGCGCTGTCCCTCTAATAAACTAATTTCTAATCCTGTCCATCCTCGTCACTCCCAACGTAAACCTTAACATCTTCAGCTCTGCTACCTCCAGCTCCACCTCCTGTCTTTAGTTAATGCAACTGTCTCTAAACCATACAACATCGCAGGTCTCACCACAGTCCTATAAACTTTCCCTTTCACTCTCACAGATACTCTTCTATCACAAATCACACCTGCTATCACTCTTCTCCACCCACTCCACCCTGCCTGAACTCTTTTCTTCACTTCTCTAACACACTCTCCATTACTTTGCACTGTTAATCCCAGGTACCTGAACTCCTCCACCTTCTCCACCTCTTCTCCCTGCTACCGCACCACTCCACTGCCCTCCCTCTCATTCACACACATGTACTCTGTCTTACTCCTACTGACTTTCATTCCCCTTCTCTCCAGCACATACCTCCACCTCTCCAGGCTCTTCTCAACCTGCTCACTACTCTCATCACGTCATAGTCCATGGAGACGCTCTCTGACCTCGTCCGTCAACCTGTCCATCACCACTGCAAACAGAAAAGGGCTCAGGGCCGATCCTTGATGCAGTCCAACTTTCACCTTGAACCAGTCTGTCGTTCCTACTGCACACTTCACTGCTGTCACACTGTCCTCATACATGTCCTGCACCACCCTCACATACTTCTCTGACACACCTGACTTCCTCATACAAAACCACAACTCCTGTCTCCACCCTGTCATACGCTTTCTCGAAATCCACAAATAGACAATGCAACTCCTTCTGACCTTCTCTATACTTCTCCATTAACATCCTTAAAGCAAATAATGTGTCTGTGGTGCTCTTCCTCAGCATGAAACCATACTGTTGCTCACAGATGGTCACTTCTTCTCTCAGCCTGGCTTCCACTACTCTTTCCCATAACTTCATGGTGTGACTGATCAACTTTATTCCCCTGTAGTTACTGCAGGTCTGAACATCTCCCTCAAAAATCTTGTTGAACATCCTCATTAAAAACTCCACTGCATCTCTCCTAAACATCTCTCTGCTTCCACTGATTCGCTGTTGTCCTAATGGGAGCAGCAGAAAGAAGAAGATCAGTTATTATAATTAATAATTAATTTATCATCAGTTATAATGGATAATAATCAATACGATACACAAAATTCACGGTTCGGTACGTACCTCGGTTTTTAAGTCACGGTGTGATTCAATTTCTGTACGGTTTGGGGGGAAGAAGCCCAAAACATGAAATTGCTTTTAATTTTTTATGGACATGGTTTATTATTAGTATTAATATTTTTGATCATCAAAATTTTAACAGTTTACATTTATGAAACATTTTAATTCTAATAATTTTTAATCATTAAAACATTTTTTAAAAATTATCATTAGAAAAATTATAATTTTAGAAAAATGAATGTAGAAAAATAATTTTATAATTTTTTATAATTACATTTTTTTTATTCAAATAAAAGCCTGTTTGGTTAAATAATATATAAAACAGTATTTTATAATATTTTTATAAAAAATAAAAATTATTGCAATGCACTTTTTTATTATATTGATTAAATGATGTAATCAATGAATTGGCACAAATTAAATCAATTAAGTAAAATGTTATAAATTAAAAATAATGTAATTAAATTGTCCATTAATTTATTTAATTTGAAGAGAAAACTTGTTTTGCATATGCTTGAAAATGCAAAAAATCATGAAAATGGATTCGAGATTTAAGATTTTTCATTTTTTTTACTTTTCATTTCACTGCATGTTGTATCCTGTATATAACTATATTTGTGAAAAATAAAAAATCTTGAATCAAAAGCGCTAGCGTTAGACACTTCCTGGTTAGCGGCTAAAACTAGCGCTATTGATTCTTTTCAAGCATGCGCAAAATAAATCTTTCTTGCATTGTTGTGAATGTTTTAAAGTTTACAAACATTAATATAAAATGCTCACAGTGCGAGGCGTAGACTAAACAAACTTGAGGTTCGGCACTTAATACGTTCCTGAGGAAACTCGGATTTGAACTATGTTCCGTGCGTAAAAATGATTGCATGTGATTAAATTTTGGTATGAATACGCATAATAATCGATTTATCACCAGTTAAAATAGATGATACTCGGTTTGTTTTCTCGATTTATTTCAGTCGATGCTGTTTACATGTCTGCATCGATTATTAACCTGCACACAAGCTTTCTGAGTAAATTGTGAAACTGTGATTCGGAGTCCTGATGATTTACGGGATTTAAAAGACTGTAATTACGTTTGAACGTTTACACGGATATTTTATATCTTCATGCTTTATGTTGAATATGGTTTCACTAATAATAAACATGCATTTGCATAAAGCATCTATATTCGTCCATGTTGATTAGAGTATGAAAACATTTGAAAAGTATTCATTTAAGGGACATATAGAACAGATGAAAATGTGCGATTAATCGCGATTAAATGTTTGAATCGATTGACAAAACTACTACTACTAACAACTTTTTTTTGTTTTTGTTTTTTTTTTTAAATGCGCGCGCACCTTCCTGGTGTCACATTTCCGGCACGCGTGTGTGAGGGCCGCTTCCGGTGTTCAGCAGTCAGGCGGAAGTGGACGCGCTCCGTCCTGCAGCAGCAGCAGCGCGGTGGAGGAGCAGCAGCAGCAGCAGCAGGAGGAGGATCGGGCCGGTCTGAGACAGAAAGCGTCGCCTCTGGCTTCCCCCCGGTGTTCCGCCGCCTTCCTGAAGCGGTTGTAGGATCATCCAGTGTTCGGCTTTTGTGATCATTTTTCTGTTTTTCCCTTGAAGATGAGCTCCGGGACGAACGTCGTGCAGGTGACCAACGTGTCCCCGAGCACCACCTCGGAGCAGATGCGCACTCTGTTCGGCTTTCTGGGAACCGTCGAGGAGCTCAAACTCTTCCCTCCTGAGTGAGTAGAAAGACGGAGAAGGAGGAAAAAAATAATACGCTTCATATAAGAAATATATCGTCCGATAACCAGTGGGTTGTTCGGTGTATCGCGGCGGCGCTGTGAGGCGCGCAGGAGTAGGCCGCGCTTTTCAGCACTGTTAGCTTAGCATAGGTTAGCCTAATGACTAGCATGCTAATCTCCTAGCATGCGTTCTTATTCGCGTTTCCTTTCAAAGTGAAACAAAATACTCAAACACACCTGTTCTTGTCAGCAATTTTTTTTTTACTAAACTCTATTTATTATTTTTATTATTCAATCATTGTTTACGGTAGGTGTGTTTTTGTTTTGGTTAGCAAGGTTCACTCGAATGCTAGTCATTATTATTATTATTATTATTATTATTAAGTATTAATTATTTTTAAACACTATTGCAAACCCCAAAACATTATACTCTATATTATGTATTGGTTCAATTTAAATACATGCTTTTTAATACACAATTTTCTGATTTGGTGTTGAATAAAATTATTATAAAATAAAAAAATAGGACGATTTCTGGTATTTGTGGATATTTCATGACTAATAATTCGCGGAAAAAAACGACTTTATAAATGCATGGTCTTTAAGTTGTATACAAAGTTAGTAAGCCGGATGGATGGATGGATGGACTCCCACAACATGGGATGAATAAAGTCCATCTATCTATCTACTTGTAATCTTTTCATTACAAGTTCAGTGTCTACTGAGGAAACTGTAACATTTGTGTATTGTTGTTAATATGATTATAAAAATGTCTGATTGTTGTGTTTTAATGATTCCCGCAGTGACTCCACCATGCCGGTGACGTCGCGCGTGTGCTTCGTGAGGTTTAGCGAGCAGGAGTCGGTCGGCGTTTCCCAGCACCTCACAAACACAGTGTTTGTGGACAGGGCTCTTATAGTTGTGCCCTACGCAGAAGGTTGGTACCTCCCTGGTGTTCGCCCGGTCACGTGGTTTCCTTTTGGCGATTACGGCGTGGCGTGAAAATCCGCCGAAAAACGTTTCGCATCGATTGGAGATGAACTCTCAACATTATAGGGATAAAGGTGTATATATGAGTAGAGAGAGAGAACAGCATGCTCAATCATATACACAGGGGTTTTAAATAGGACGTGTCCAAACACTAACACGTACAACGGATCTACGATAAGGTACAAAAGAAAGGGGGGACGTAATGCGTACATATTCATTATCTTGCTCATGTTTACTCGTCCGTCCCCCCTCCCCGTGTCCCCACCACCACCTTCTCCTCCTCCACCAGTTCGTCATATTAGACTGTCTCCTATTAAAAATGTTCTCTTGTTTGTTTGTGTGTGGTTTTTGTAGTGGAGAAGGCAAACGCAGAGCCCCCCTCCCTCGAAGGCTGAACGTGGTCCTCTCCATGCCAACAGGCGACTGTAGGCAATTTCAAAACGCCAGCCGCCACACCTTTTTCGCCCCCACCACCACCCCCCTCCTTTTTCTCTCTCTGTCTGTCTATCTTGTCTATTTCTAGAAGGTATAGAAGTTATGTTCATTGTGCGTTGTTTTGCCTACATGCCACGTAAAAACGTCAAACATTGTGGTTGTCAAACTTTTTTTTTTTAAATCACCGTATTATGGTTTTTGATCCACATTGTACCAAATATTAAGATTTTTTTATTTATTTATTTTTCTCTCTCTTTCATATCACATCTACACATAGGATTGGGTTCTCTCAGGAATAGAGGTTACAGCCTACGTAAATGAATGCAATAGCATTTTCACTGGTTTGTCGACTCGTGTGTATGTGTGTGTGAAAAGAAAAAAAAAAAGACGGGTGTGATTTTTACTTTCCTCTCTTTTAACAGTGGTCTCTTGTTTTTGTTGTTGTGTTTTACAGTTCTTTTTCCTGGCTCTGCCAGCCCTGTTTACCAGGCCGTGCCCCGAAAATCGAAAATACAGCCCTGCAGTTTTGTCTCCTGCAGCAATCTTTTAAAACAAAACAAACAAAAATGTGCTTGTTCATGTTTTCTTTGTTTTTTTAAAAATGTGTTCTCTTTTGTCAAGATGTTTCCTCTACAAGCTCCATACATGTGCAATGAGAAAATTGTGAAATCATCACGTAGAGTGCACACGCTCCATTTCAGGCTCGATGTTGGGACCTGAAGTGTTTTAAAATCTCTGAGCATTTGCGTTTGTTGTTGTTGTGTGATGTGCGCTATGGTTAGCCTAGCGTTCCCGTGAGACACCAGGTAAGGACAAGTCTCCAGCCAAAAGCCCAGGAAAAAAAACGTCACGTGCAATTGAATGTGTAGTCGTAAAGTTTTTTTTTTTATTCAGTAAAGCAAAAAAATACTTTGATGTACTGTTCATCGCCACAATCTCTGAAAGTGTTTTTGTGTTGTGTATCTCGATCTTTCTCTGTGTGCTTTTAGCGAAGCTGCCAACGTGAGTCGCTTGTTCATAAAACGTCTATATGAAACGTTGAAAGCACATCACCAGGAGAAGCCACTGTGCTCGCTCACGTTTGGTTCATGACTTAAATAACACGCGTCCAGGTGATCACATCTTGGCAGTATTACCTGCAGTAGTGTTGTTTTTTTTATTTTTTTCATTTTCAAAATGAAATTTCCCCATCTTAGATTCTAAGTGACTTGGACAACAAAAAAAAAATTAATAAATAAACAGGATACCTAGTGAGAAGAAATGCAGGTGGTAATGACATTTGGAGGCGATTGAATTGATGATGTGAAAATCTGTGTCTCTCTTTCTTTCTATCTCTCTCTCACCCCTTCTTGAACTCAAGTCTCTGTCGGGTTTTAACTCGTGCTTTCTTGATCTTGAAGGTGTGATCCCGGACGAGTCGAAAGCTCTGTCGCTGATGGCACCTGCCAACGCCGTCGCCGGTCTTCTTCCTGGTGGAGGACTGCTGCCCACGCCCAACCCTCTTGCATCGGTAAGCACCAAAAGATTTCTATTCCTGTGTAATTTTTTTTTGCCGACTAGTGTTTTATATTATAAATGTATGGGTTTTTTTTTGATCTACAAAACATCAATCAAACTTCAATTAGGAAATTGATTGCATCATTCACCTTTTATACAATACACAAGGTTCCTACGCATTATGGAATTAAGTTTGGAGTATTCTTTTAATTTTGTTGAAGGCTGCAGCTATCAATTAGTTTAGCAATCGAATTTTCCGCCAAATAATCGGATAAGAAATGCTTTTTGTTTATCAAAGAGAAATACTACATATATGAGCGAAAATACGACGGGCCTCTTAAAATTAACCTCATTCGATTGTTTTTTTTTTTTTGTTGGTTTTTAGGGGGGAAAATTGCAAAACCCATACACCAAAATGCAAACACAAACAATATATTTTTATTCTGCAGCGTCTCTTGCTTTAACCGTTCAGTTTAGCAGGTGGTGCATCAGTGATAATGGTCCGTGGGGAAACACAGTGCTCAGTGTGTGGACTAAACAAAGTGGTTTTCCTCTGCTTTTTTTTTTTTTCTAGGAATCGTTTTTTTCCTTTATTTTTGTACTTCGTTATAATTTTTATATTATAATTTATTATATATATTTTTCACTATTTGTACTCTGTATGTGACCGGTGAAATGTGATTGGTAGGGGGACAAAAACATATTTTTCTAAAATATAAAATTAAGAATTCATAAATTCATAGGTGTGATGCAGATTTGTTGACATAAATCAGAAACATTATTTCAGGTGTTAAACGTGGTGTTACGGTGTGGGGAAATCTGCATATTTCAGTCGGGGAAAGTATCGAATTTTAAAGTGAAAAATGTGTAGACCCTGAATACCATAATGATTTTGTGAAACCCTAAAGAAACCTCTGTATATGTTCTAGATGGGAGGAGGTGTTCTGGGTGCTCTTGGTGGTCCCACCATGCTGCCCGGTGCTGGCATGAACCCCCAGGTGAATCCTCATGGCTTTAGTTTTCTGTTTGTTCTTTTCACTTGATTATTCTTTCCTTTTCTTTTGCTGCATGACTGAGATTTTGTACCCTTTAGGCACTCTCTGCTGATCAGATTTTGAAGCTGATGACCTCCGTGGACCCAAAGTAAGTCCCAAAAGCTCCTTTGATCTCAATCCACCGAGTAACACCTGCACGAGTCTTAGTGTCATTTATGGCCTTTATTTTAAATCGGTCGTCTTGCAGGATGAACCCGATGGCGGCGAGCATGGGTCTCAAAGCGGACGCTTCCAACAAGGAGATCGAGGAAGCCATGAAGCGAGTCAGAGAGGCGCAGTCCCTCATCTCGGCTGCGATCGAACCCAGCAGTGAGTAGATCATTTCAAAACCGTGTCTCATTTTCTGGTCTGGTGAAGTTTACAAACCTCAGAACTCACAATCTCGTTATTTTGCAGGTAAAAAAGACAGCAAGCGCAAACATTCCCGCTCCAAGTCCAGGTCTAGATCCAGGCGCAGGAGATCCCGCTCTCGCTCCCGACACAGGTACAGACCCAAAACAGTGTGGTGTTAGAATACAATCACGTGTAGACGATATTTTATTGTGAAACATATTACGATGTTAATGTATCAATCATAAACATGTTTGTAGTGACTTTAAGGTTTATAACAAGAACCTTTTATTTACATATAATTACAGTTAAAGAGAAATTGTAACCATTTATTGATAACAGGTGTAATATATTTATTTCATAAATCTTATCCTTATTTTATATACACACACATACATACATACATACAGTTGTGTGAAAGGTTTTTATTATTGAGGGAAAACAAAATTCAAAACTACACGGTCCTGTGTGAACTACATGCCCCTAACGTTGGAGTGGCCTTGTCAAAGTCCTGACCTGAATCTTATTGAAATGCTGTGGCACCTTAAAAAGGCACTTCATGCTTCAAAACCCTGAATTACAACAATTAGATGAGTGGAGCAAAATTCCTCCACAGCGCTGTAACAGACTCATTGTAAGTTCTCGTAAACACTGGATTGCAGTTGTTGCTGCTGAGGGTGTCCCAACCAGTTATTAGTTTTAGGGGGCAAACACTTAAGGTTCATTTTTTTAATTAATTTTTATACTAATTATATGTAGTTATTAAAAATGTTACAATGTTGTTGACTATGTAAAACATTTACTAATACTATATTTACTAATAACATATATGAATATACAGTGAGTGTATATTAGGGCTACATGTGGAGCAGTCCTCTTACATCTAATACTTGTGATCCATAGGAGGTCGAACAGCAGGTCTCGGAGACGCTCTCGGTCCAGGAGCCGCAGGCATTCCCGAAGCCCCAGGAGGAGGAGATCTCGCTCCAGAGACCGCGGCCGCCGCTCCGCCAGCAAATCCAGGTGAGTGAGTGCGTCGGCGCTGCCGCGGTTTCGTCCGTATTTTACTAACGGACCGCTTTAGTCATCAAGCGCTACGACCTAATCCAAACATGGTTTCCTCATTGCTGTTCCAGTAGCATGCGGACTGAGCTTTAGCTTCAGTGGCTCTGATGGTGTATAATCTGCTGTCGTGTCCCGAGCTGCAGCTTTCGGGTTAGAAAAGTGCGAACGGTTACTGTGTATAACTGGTTCAGCAAACTGTTTATGCAGAAAGATTACCAGTATCGGGGTATTAAACGGTCATCTGTATTTCACGGCCGGTGAATAATCGGGAATACAGACGACCAAACTAACCACAGCATGTAACAGCAATTGACTCATGAGTGTCATCCCAGTGTATCGAATATAATATTCGTGATTTAACCCGAAATAATTTCCCTCTAATTATATTAAAAATGATTATTTTCTTTAGTTTGAATGGCAGGCTGCAGTATGTGTCATTTATTTTGCCAGATGGTGAATGTAGGCTTTTTCATTAAATTACATTTATTATTGTTGCTAGGTAACATGCCCTGATACTACATATTAGTGTAATTTTATAAATAATGAATGAGATTTGAATAATTCTCATAATATTCACGATTATATTGTCAGGAAATGCTATAAATTGTATTGAAAAAAATATAAAACCTGATAAATTGTGGTACATTCAGGGTTGCAAAATTCCAGGACTGTATGGAAATGTATGGGAATAAACTGGGTTTCTGCAGCGTGTCTAAAATGTTTTTGATGTCCACGTAACTGTAGATCTAATGCTCGTTGGAAAGCTTTCACAGCTCTTCATAATGGGTTGCGGTTTTAGTTTTCATGCTGTCGATCTTTCATTCGCTTGTCCTATTATAATCCGATGTGTTCCGACTACAAATGAGAGCAACGTGCAACAGCCAATCGGCTTTGTTATTCCATTTCATTCTTAAATTCTGTTTACTTTGTTGCACAACACCTTGAAGTCAAAAATCAGGAGGGAGATCCTCACGCTAACGAGCATAGTAAAGTCACGATAGAAAGAACAACGCAGACCAAAACAAAACCTTCTCTCTCATTCTCAGGGATAGAAAGAAAGAGGAGAAAGTCAAGAAACGTTCTAAAACGCCTCCAAAGAGCTACAGCACCGCCAGGAGATCTAGAAGCACAAGCCGGTAAATGTTTTAACATCTTTCCCATTGTCCAGCTGAAACCCCCATGCTTAGTTTTAAACTCAAATCCACCAAAACCATCTCTCCATTAATTAATCCATTCATCTGTGCTTTATTCTAAGTGCTTGTATTGATTGATCAGTGCATGAAATTCTTGTATTGCTGAAGCAAAACTGACATTTTAAAAGCTCTACCAAATCATCAGATTGGATCATTTTCTCATTGTGTTTAGAGGTGTCTGTAGACCACGGGAACATCATCCAACACCTCAACACGTAAACCGGTCTGAATACTGCACTTAGACCTTTTAATGTTTCTAGAATGCTTTGATGTGTTTGATCTGTTTTATTATTGTTGTTGTTAGAGCTCTAACTTGTGCCACTGCCTCTTCACGTCCGTTCTTTTTTTACGCAGGAGGCGAAGGAAGAGTGTCAGCCGATCTCCTAAAAGATCCCCCAAAAGATCCCCCAAAAGAAGAGCATCCAGGACACCATCACCAAGAAGGTGATGTTTTTTTCAAAATTCTAAACTTTGTTGTCTGTGATTGATGTCCATTTTATAATTTGTTACACAAAAAAAGGCATTCTTTGATTTCGTTATGTTTTTTAACCATACATCAGGCATGACATCACAATATTAGGCAGGTGGTCATAAAGTGTGATGCCTGAAGGATGTAATTCTTCATACTATACTCTTCATAAAAACCTCCCACAGGCACAAGAAAGAGAAGAAGAGAGACCGGGAAAGAGAGAAGGACAAAGAGCGCGAGCGGGACAGGAAGTCTGACCGAGATCGCAGCCGTGACGAGTCTGAGCGCTCCTCCAACAAGAAGAAAAAGAGCAAGGATAAGGAGAGAGAGCGGACCCCCGATAGCGAGAAACGAGACGTGAAGGTGATTCCCGAAGCTCTCGTGTTTTAGTTCGTTTTAACACGTACATCCGTCTTTCATATAGTTTCATATAGGTCCATATTCACTAAAGTGGTGTGATCCGGGTCACAGTCAGCTTTATAATTCCCAAAATTTAACACTGGAAGCTTTTCCATGGGAATGAATTAGGAATTTCTCCTTCTTATAACACATCATTTTATATATAATCATAACATAATCAGGGTTAAAAAATAAGTCTTAAATACCACTGGTTTGGGCTGTACGCATGCGAACGAGCGCGGGCGCTGAAATAAACACGAACCCGCTGCTTTACCCCGTGCAGGTGACGCGCGACTACGACGAAGAGGAGCAGGGCTACGACAGCGAGAAGGAGCGAGAGGCCAAGGATTCAGATTATTCAGGCTCCTCCCCCACACGCTACGAGGGCGACGGCGAGGCAGACGGCGGCAAACGCACGCCCAAGCAGGCCAAGCAGAACGGAGCCGAACACCACGAAGAGCAGGACATGGACGTGAGCGACTGAGCGGACGGACTCGGATGGAGGAGTAGCGCGATCCGATTCGCCCTGGCGTCGTCTTTGTAACCCCGGGAATTTTCTGTGTTCTCATCATGAATATTTCGATTCGGGTTCATTATCACAAAGTAGCCTGCGTTTGTAATACGTCCTTTTTTTTTTTTTTTTTTGGGCCCTAAAAAGTGAAAGGATTGTTCATTTCAGTGTTCCTCTTATCTTTTCTGCATCGTTTCCCTTCATTCTCTCCATCACAGCTAATATTTTATCCTCTTCATCATCGCTCTTCTTATCTAACAGGTAACAGGACAAGAGTTTTCTTTGTCTGCAGATCTTTTTTTTTTTTTTTTTTTTTTTGGTAAAAAATCCCCACCCCTCCCAATTGAAGGTTTTCATTCATCTCTTTTGATACCCATTTGGCGTAAAAGTCATTTTAAATAGAACGAGTTCATGACGTAAGTACATGATTAGTGCTTTATATTCCTAGAATTCGTATTCAGTAGGTGACCATCCTGCAGTTGGAGTTTTTTTTATACTGTAAATAAACTCGCTTGAGTCAAACACGTTTTCTGATCTGGTGTTGTGTTTGGGTCGCATGTTTATTTTGATGCTTGTTTGATGTGAAATTTGAGCAGATATTCAGAGTTTGAATAAGAAGCCGTGACTGAGATCAAATCAGACACTTACGTACAACAGATGGATTTAGAAATGGGTAGAGACAGACAGATAAATGGATAGGTACAGAAACAAACACAGATAAACAGATGGATGGGTGAACAGGTGTAGATAGACAGACAGGGGTAGATTAAGAGGTTGTGATAGACATAGACAAATATAGAGAGATAGATGGATGGAGAAAGAGAGACAAATAAAGATAGAGAGAGCGACTGACAGACAAATGGAGATAGATAGAAAGACACAGACAGACAGACAAATGGAGAGATAGATAGATAGACAAATGGAGATAGATGGATAGAAAGACAGACAGACAAATTTAGATAGACAGATGGAGATAAAGACAGACAAATGGAAATCAATTAGATAAAAAGACAGACAGATGGAGAGAAAGACAGACAAATGGGGATAGATAGATAAACAGATAGACAGACAAATGGAGTTGGATGGATAGATGGATAGATAGATAGAATTTGATCACAGGTAGATTGTTGTATGTGTGACGTCACGGTACAGAAATTCATCAGGTATCTCAGCTGCTCACCACAGAAAACACGTACGTGAGCTTTGAACTGATACTGAACTGAACTGATACTTCAGTTTTCTTCCTCTTGCTGAATAGAAATATATACACAACGTTCACTAAATGAACAAAAGTATTGAAACACGAGTTCTTCAGCCATACGAGGTTCTTCATCAAAGCTGTTGGAGACACAGCTGTATAGGACGTCTTTGCATTTCACATGGACTGAAAGACCTCCTCACCATCTCACTTGAATCATTTCCCTGACTTCAACACCCTCATGTCTGAAAGATCACAAATCTCCACAAGCAACACTCAAATCTAGTGGAACATCTTCCCAGAAGAGTGGAGGTTCAAAAGGCACACGTGTCCATATACTTTTTTCAGGTTTAGCGAATCCTCCATAAAATGGATTTATTCCCAGCCTTTCCTTTAGACTATCATTTACAAATATAATTATATATAAATATAACCATTACTCTGAACATAGAGTATTTATTTAATTCACATTTTAATCACACCTGAATGTTTTTGCATGAATTTCTGTCAAATATTTGGACAGGATTAGAAATAAGTTTATCAGAGGGACAGCACATGTAGGACGTTTTGGAGACAAGGTGAGGGAGGTGAGATTGAGATGGTTTGGACATGTGCAGAGGAGGGACATGGGGTATATCAGTAGGAGAATGCTGAGGATGGAGACACCAGGAAGGAGAAAAAGAGGAAGACCAAGGAGGAGGTTTATGGATGTGGTGAGAAGACATGCAGGTAGTTGGTGTGACAGAGGCAGTTGTAGAGGACAGGGGGTATGGAGACGGATGATCCGCTGTGGCGCCCCCTAATGGGAGAAAACGAAAGAAGAGGATTTTTATTTTTCCACTATTTGGCAAACCTTAAAAAAAAATAAAAGTAAAAAAAAACACTTTCAGTTGATCTTGACATCACTGTTCTATAACTTTCTTTATATTTACTGTATATTAAAATGTATTATAGAATTTATATTATAAATTTACAATCAGATATAAACAGTATATATACATACACAACTTTAGATAGATAGATAGATAGATAGATAGATAGATAGATAGATAGATAGATGGATGGATGGATGGATGGATGGATATCCTTGTTGTCAGAATATGTACATTCGTGGTATTTGTTATAATGTTTGTTTATTTATTTATTTTTATTAACTGATTGGTTCCTGTCATTTTTTTTTTATATAAAATGACTAATCACATAATGGATATTACAATATATTTATATGTAATTGTTTAGAATTTTAGAATAATTACATTTATAGTGATTTCTCAATAAATTAAATCAGTAATACAGCAGCGGTTACGCGCGTGATAACAAAAAAAAAAAAAAGAAAAAATCTCGCGCGTCAGGCACAGGTCTCGGCTTCTAAAAATGACGTCATTTTCCTGCGCCCGAAGCGCCACTGCGAGCTCGATGTAGGAGGCAAAATTTCGGCATTAACGCTCAGAATCATGGCCTCCAGACCAGCGAAGGGTAAGAAGGTGGTGAATCAGGATGAACTGCGGCGGCTGATGAGGGAGAGGAAGCAGCAGGCCGAGCGGAAGAAACGCGTCGACTCGCCGTACGCTAAGTACAACAGCCTGGAGCAGCTGAGCTGCGTGGTGTGTAACGTGCAGGTCAAGAACGAGATCCTGTGGCAGGCTCACGTCCTGGGAAAACAACACAAAGACAAGGTGTCTGAGCTCAAAGTGGCCCAGCAGAGCGCAGAGAAGGTCCCTCAGGCTCCACAGACATCCACACATAAGAGGAAGGCTTCAGAACCGGAAGTGCACGATGGGAAAAAAAAGAAGGCGTCAAACAGTGTGGTCCTCCAGGGTAAGACTGGGACAAGTGGTGCAGGACTTGGACTTCTCGCTGGACTGTATGATGATGACGATGACGAAGATAAGGGTGACGTTCCAAGCGATGTGAAGCAGAAAGGTCCTGTTACAGATGCACTTCCTTCCGATTTCTTCGACAGCAGCGTTCCCGGGATCCCGTCCGCCACACCCGTGTCTCACTCGGGCTCGGTGTCCAAAGCCGAGGTGGAAAAACCAGCGGCGGAGAAGAAGGACAACGCGGTGGAGACGATTCCAGAAGGCTTCTTCGACGACCCGGTCCGAGACGCCAAGGTGCGAAACGTGGACACCCCGAAGGACCACATGGACAAGGAGTGGGAGGAGTTTCAGAAAGAGATGCGGCAGGTGAGCAGCGCCTCGGAGGCCATCGTGGCCGAGGAAGACGAGGAGGGGCGTCTCGAGAGGCAGATCGACGAGATCGACGAGCAGATCGAGTGCCTGCGCAGGGTCGAGGTGTTGCGCACCAAACAGGAGGCCATCAAGGACAAGGTGAAGAATATGACGCTGGAGGACGAGCGACGGCTCTCGGGGAGTGGCAGCGACGTGGAAGAGGAGGACGAGGAGGAACTGATGAACGTTTTGGGGAGAGACTGGCGGGCCAAAGGAGCTCTCGCGTAGCTTCGTGGATCTGATTTAGAGCTCAGGTTGTTCTTTTGTTCAAATTCTTTTCTTTTTGTACGTTTTTCCAGGTGCGAATCACATCGTCCATGAAATCCACCACCCAGATCTTTCACTTTTTCAGCTCAAATTGAAACGAAATGTCCAAACGTGAACGTTAAGCTGCAGTTACTCAACATGAGATGAACTGGTCCTTTGTTGTCTTTCATAAAATAAAAGATTTCCATTTGATGTAAAGTTCTGGTCTGTAATTCTATGAGCTTCTCGTCCCACTGCACACATGAACATCTAGGAGGTTTTTAATGAGAGTAGATGACGTCATATTTTCAGAATCAGGAGGAACGCTTTGTGAAAGTATTGAGAGACATGATTTTCCCAGCCGTACACAATATTGCCAAAAGTTTGCGGACACCTGGTCATCAGTGTGGTTTGTGCTTCCTGAGCATCCACGTTTAGTCTCAATTTGTTCTTATAATTCTCTTCACTCTTCTGAGAAGATGTTCCACTAAATTTTTTGGAGATTTCTGCTCATTCAGCTACAAGGCTGTTAGTAAAGTCAGGTACTGATGTAGGTGAGAAGGTCAGTCAGCGTTTACATTCATCCCAAAGGTGTTCAACAGGGTTCAGAGCTCTATAGCAGATCTTTCACTCCAAGTAATCTAAAGCAGATCTTTATGCAGTTTGCTGTGTGCAGGTGAGCACTGAGATGCTGGAGCAGGTTTGGGTTTTTGAAATTTTATTACGTCACATCTGAAAACTTTGTATACAATTGTGTAGCGCTGAAATGATTCCTTAAGCGATTCAAAACAAAAACTAGAATACTTCACATGGAGCACCGTTTCCTTACGGACCGTTATTACTGACGCACCACCCGCTAAACTCTGGACTGCTCTGGGGTCTTGCGTGTGACCCGTCCAGGGGTCTCATTTATACCCGCAGCGTACGAGGCTGAAAACATGAAAACGTTATAAATGAGACCCCTGGACGGGTTTAGCGGGTGGTGCGTCAGTAATAACGGTCCGTGAGGAAACACGGTTATAAACGTTATAATCAGAAAAGTTTGGGATCATTTCAAACTAAAACGTAAAGAAAAAAGTAATCAAAAAGTTTTGATTTTTTTTTTCATTTGAAGTAGATTTTTATATTTTTATACATTTTTAATTTATATGTTTGTATTTTCAATTTGATGTAATATGGCAATTAAATACACTAAATGGGTTTAGTTTTCCCACATTACAATTTCAACGATAAAAATGTAAATTTTTTCAAAAAAGGGAACCTGTTCATTTTAAGAGACCCGTCTTCTTTTCTCTCATATATTTTTTAGTATCGCTGTTTAATAAACAAAACGTACTTCTTTTCTGATTAATCGCTCGAATCATTTTTTTTAAGAAATGTTCATGTCACGGGTTTTTATTTATTTATTTATACTGGTAAAGAAAGTGATTTAATTGCAGGTAAATAACCAACAAGGTTAAAAATAACTGTTTTACTCATTAAACAAAAGATATTGACAAAAATGCATATTCTAACTGAGGAAAAAGTTTGGACCCCCAATAACTAGTGCATTTTCATAGACCGGCCTTTAAGGTGTGGTGGATAAATACAACAAAATAAAATGATACGACCGGCATTTTCGAAATATAATAATAAACGTGAATCCACTGTGTTGTTTTTGTTTATTTTGCTTGCTTGGGGGTTTGAGTTTAGCGGTAATGTATTATGTGTTAGCGGCCGGAGCAGCTCCTTTAAGAAGGTAGAGGATGGAGGTAAGACATGTGACCGAGGCATCATGACATGCATCAAGAGTGAGTCATAGACTGATGTGGAGGAGAGAATCCGGTCATTTTCCAAAATAAAACATTGTTCAGAATCAGATAATAAATAAAACAGAAATAATGTAAGTTATGTATTCATGCGGTGCCTGGTACCAATTGACCCACTGATTTACCAGACTTGTAACCTGCTACAATCTTCGTCCTGAAGGAATCAGACAGCACTTTCAATCTCACCATGGTGTTTACTCTCACTTCAACAGCCCAAGTAACGATGTTCTTATAACATGAACCTGATGCGATACACCTGTGATTCTTTTTGCCGTTTTATGTGGGAAATACTGTATATATAAAGTTCCTAGCTGTAAAGCGTCACTGCGGTGAAAGGGCGTAGAATTGAATATTGTATTTGTTGGCATTGGTGCTGCATCGTTTAGAACGTATTTGCATCGGTATTGAATTGCACAGCATCGTATTTTTTTCCATTGCATCGTCATTTGGAAATCGGATCGCGCCGCACTGTAATGGGGGTTGAATCTCATCGCATCGGTAGCTGCTTCACACGTATCTTTAACGTGTCGTGTTGTCCGCTATGCGTCGAGATGCGGTTATGGAGATGCGCATTCCCTGATATGTAGGGAGAATCACATTTCATTTTTACTCTCATCACTGTGCTGCAGTCATGTGACTGAGATACTGCATTCCACCTGAAAGAACACTTCATTCCTGAGCTTTTGCTTTTCAGCATAGGACGTTTTTTATTTTACTGCTTGTGAATAAAAACGTGACTGTTTTCATAGCTGCTTTTTAACGTCCATCAGACCAGTCCATGGAAATAACGGCGTATTAGAACGAGAGCTTTATAGTCAACAGTGCAAAGTAATGGAGAGTGTGTTAGAGAAGTGAAGAAAAGAGTGCAGGCAGGGTGGAGTGGGTGGAGAAGAGTGATAGCAGGAGTGATTTGTGATAGAAGAGTATCTGTGAGAGTGAAAGGGAAAGTTTTAGGACTGTGGTGAGACCTGAGATGTTGTATGGATTAGAGACAGTGGCATTGAGTAAAAGACAGGAGGTGGAGCTGGAGGTAGCAGAGCTGAAGATGTTGAGGTTTTCAGGATGAACAGGATTAGAAATGAGTTTATTAGAGGGACAGCGCATGAAGGATGTTTTGGAGACAAGGTGAGGAAGGTGAGATTGAGATGGTTTGGACATGTGCAGAGGAGGGACATGGGGTATATCAGTAGGAGAATGCTGAGGATGGAGCCACCAGGAAGGAGGAAAAGAGGAAGACCAAGGAGGAGGTTTATGGATGTGGTGAGAGAAGACATGCAGGTAGTTGGTTTGAAAGAGGGAGATGTAGAGGACAGGGGGGTATGGAGACGGATGATCCGCTGTGGCGCCCCCTAATGGGAGAAGCCGAAAGAAGCAGCAGCAGCTTTGTCTTGCAGCTGCATCACAGAATTCCACCTCACTGCTTATTTTCTAAAGAGTTCAAAACTGGGATTTAGTTTCCACACCAACCAATTTGCATGCTGCAGCATCTTTCACCACACAAGAAATATGTTTACATCCAGTCAGACAGAAAAAAAGGGTTATTTTGGATGAATTATTTGTTTATACATGTTACGCTGAAAAGCAACATGCTGAGCAGGTTCACTGGACCGTTCCTTCAACGTCCAGGATCATTTATATTACACAGGAAGCAGAAACAAGTCCGACCCGAGCGTCAGCCTACAGACAGGAACAACATGTACAGCTACTAAAGGATGGAACGCCCACGAATAGGGTTGCAAAATTCCACATTTACAAGACTGGAAACTTTCCATGGGAATTAACAGGAATAAATGGGAATAAACTTAAAATTTTTAAAATGGCAGGTTTGCCAAAAACAGGGACTTACATTAGTTACAACCAGATTTAATGCAGTTTCATTTGAATTTCTACCTCAATCACATGCACACACACACACACACACACACACACACACACACACTTACTGCAGGGTTACTGAGGCCACACCCCCTACATGCACTGTGCATTCGTCCATCACATAACACACATTTCTTAAATCTTGCACACAAAATATTGTCAAAAACATTTAAATTTCGGCGATTATTCACATAAATTACATAAATATTACATACGTTTATGTTTAAAACGTCCTCGTGCTGGAACAAAGTTATTGTGCGACAAATTTATACTGACAATAAAAACCAAAGTCAAAAATGTTTTAAAAATCTGTATTAGTTTGCATGCATGTCTGCTCATCACCAAACAAAATGTTATGTTTGTATATGACACAGTTTATATACATTTTCCTCGTATTTCTAATACATTTCTGCCAAGTTTAAATATTTAAAAAAAATTCCCATGGAAGGTTTCGGGAAAGTTTCCCGCCCCTTTGCTACCCTGGTTACGAAGCAATGCAGCACCTGGGAGGGCTGGTGCTCGGGCTAATACACGTGTTGTTCAGTATATTTACAGGACTGAACACGGGGGGTGTACAAACTTTTGCATATCGTTTTGCTGCTTGAAAATATTTTAGCTACAGCTCCTATCGTCCTACTCCCGGCAAATTAAAGAGGCGGTGCTAAATTCTCAAAATGTAAAAGTGCTTTAAAAAAAAAGAAACCTGTGAGGAGAGCTGAGTGCGCATGTGGTCATACATGGTACGCTGTCTTTAGTCGACTTAAGCTGGGTGCTTCCTGTGACTGTGCGTGCAGCCCTGTGCTCCCATCTGTTGGCGTGTTTCAAAACTAATCTCAAAACATTTTGATGCACCTCGTGATTCCAGGCGTGATTCTGACATTCATTAACACTTCACAAGGCTCAGGTTTTGTTCCGTTCACACCCCATGCAGGGAATGTGGTTTTATTCTCCCCACTGGTTTACAAGATGTCGCAGGTTTTAAAAAAAAAGTTTGTACACCCCTGGTTTACTGGAATATGTGTGTGTGTGTGTGTGTGTGTGAGATTTACATTAAAATACATACAAACATGCCTAAATCAGTGTTTCATTCACTACCTGAACCTTCACCATTAACAGCATCGGTAACAAGAGCTCCAGCCCAAAGACTGACATCATCATGAAGGGGAAAAAAAAAAAAATTTGGGGGACACAAAATTTTATAAAAAAAAAAAAAAAAAAAAAAAAAATTTTATAAAAAAAAAAAAAAGAGAAGAAGAAAAAAAAAAAAGAGGGACCAAAAAAAAAAAAAAGGAAGAAGAAGAGGAAAACCATTTGGAGACCAAAAATTAAAAATAAAATAATTAGGGACCAAAAAAAAAAAAAAAAAAAAGAAGAAGAAGAAAAAACCATTTGGAAACCAAAACAAATAAATAAAAACAAGGGACAAAAAAAAAAAACATTTGGAAAAAAAAAAAAAAAAAAGAAGAAGAAAAAAAACATTTGGAGACCAAAAAAAAAAAAAAAATGTATAATTGGGGGAGAAAAAAAGTGTTTTTTTTTAATGATGAAGTTAATCTCTGTGCTGTGTGTGAGGAGGAGCTCGAGCTACTTCGCGTGCTAGTTTACGGTAAAGCATCTTTTTTTTCTTCATTAATACATTATTTCAGAATAATCCGGTAAGAGTAATATATTATTGCTACGTTTTTCTAAATACGCAATTAAATAATTCCAAACGTGTTTTCTCGCAGGTCACACCTACAAGTCCAAGGAATGTCTTATGATCGTATACAGAGGGGGGAAAAACAAGAACACATTTATAAACAAGGTAAATCTAGAATGTGGAATTTTGAACCTATGTATCAATCATCCTGGATGTCTAATGTACGTGTCCTGATTGAGGAGTTTAGTAAAATCTTCTCTTCTTCAGCGCTGTAGACGGTTTAAAAGACGGCGGTAAACTGAAGGACGCCGATGTGCTTCTCTGCAGGGTTTAAACCTCTCCAATACTGGTGTACAGGAATGGAAAAAAAAAAAACATTAAATATATTTAGAGCAGGCGTCAGGTTCTAGAACAGTCCACACCCTGAGGGCAGAGCATGGTCCTCCTGCTGTTCGTTAACGGCTCAGTCTTAACGTTCTTCACGCCACCACACGATTCCTCAGAGCGAAGCTGCGGCCCGGAGCTCTTCCAGCGTGTACCTGTGGTCCTGATCTACGTCGTATTTCTCGAGGAGGCGGGAATCCGGAGCGAAAGCGCCGAAGATCTTCCTCAGATCCTCGTACGTCGCGCCTTCGGAGGGGTCCTCCAGCCGAGCGCGCAGGAGCTTCTCCAAATCTGAGGGAACGGACCAAGATCAGGTTTTAATTCATCAGCAACATTTACGTTAGATCAAAGAACATCAAAGGCGTGTTCAGGGACGTCCTGAAGGAAACAGGTACGAGTGACTATTGAAAGAAATCCTTGATTGTGATTGGTCAGTGGTGCACAGCGATAAAATAAATGTTCTAAAGACGTTATGAAACGTTTTATTTTCACGATGCTCCGTATTTACAGCTACGTGCCTGGAAGCGACGTTTAATCAGCATAATAAACGGGTTTTTGTCGCGCGTGAAGAACTGAAGGCTACGAACGACAACCTGGGAATGTGGGATCGAATATCTTTGAAGAAAAAAAAGGAGTGTAAATTCAAAGCAGAGCATCAAAAGAACAAACGGCACAAATAATGATTCTACGTTATTATTGTTTTAATTTGAAAAGAAACACACACACACACACACACACACACACACACACACACACACACTGTGTGCTATTAAACTTGTGGGGTGAAGTCATTAATACAGAACACATAAAACCAATGATACATCATTTGGCCAAAAGTTTGTGGACACCAGGCCATGGTTCTTCCTCAAACATAGGAATTTATAGAAAAATGAGGATTGAGGTCAAGTGTCCACATACTTTTGCCCATATAATGCGTACATGAAAACCTGTAACCAAAACGTACTACAGAAGAAAAGTAATACCTTCAGCACATTCGACTCCAGGGAATGTGAGGGTCTTCGGCGGGGCTTCCTTCTCCCAGCTGGAGAGGTTTTTAGCGAGAAAGCGCCGATGGCGAGAGTTGACGAGACTCAAGGACGTTGTGGAGCCTGGGGGAACGTGACAAGGTGAGAAGCTACAGTCAGGTAATAAGTACAATAAATGACAAATAAATAAATAAATAAAAATACACACTGCTGCCAGCTGTTGCTGTTCCTTCATTCACGCTCCTGCTGTTGTCATCTAAAGCCACCGTCAGTGAAGGGTCCTGAACAGGGATGAAGCACACCAGCTTTCACTATTCATACATATTTGTTTTGTTTGTTTTACACCAAAATCATGCCGCACGTATTATTAGTTCCGGCTAATGTCGTGCAATAAACCTCCGTGAGGCACGCTGGCATCTGTCTACCAGCTGTGAACAGATGTTCCCTCACCACCACCACCCCCAAGCGCCACCCCCTTTTTTTATCGCTCGAAAAATAAAAACCACAATAAAAACACAAATCTTGGTGAGTTACTGAGACAACAAAAGGCAGAAACTCCTCCTCTTCCATATGATGGAAATCTCACATTACAAAGCACTGGAGACTAAACCGTCTCCACCATGTGAACCAGGGAACCCCAAGCTACTGCACCTAAACAATGCCAGAGACGTATTTTGAAAGTTTTATTTTTAAATATATGTTTTACTCATCATATATATTAATAGAGGTCAAGGAACCGATCGGCTACTGACAGAAATACACATACAGATAGCTTTGATTAACGAGAGCGGCCTCTAGAGGCGAATCACTGGCCCCACATGTTTTTTTTTAATTATTTATTTACACGCAACTGCACGCTGCATGGAGAGCCCTATATTTTATGCGTTATCAATAATTTATTGATTGCATCATTATATTAATCGATATAATCAGATTTATTTCATTTTGCACATTTTCATGATTCAGTACTGTTTTTTAGTTTTGCAATTATGTCCAGTACTATTTTACGCTTGTTTGATTGTTTTATCGAGGTCGATTAATCGGTTATCGGCGAGTACGTGACTATAAAAAAAACAATATTTATATACGTGTAACACTAATAAAAACAGGAAATAAAGGAAGGAAAAAAAAACAAAAAAACAAGTAAATATCTGACCTGCATCGTATTTCACTATCGATACAGAGACAAGGGCGAGATTTCGCTTGTTACCGTTTCACTTTTCGGTTTGCTTGCTTCCTTCTTCTGGTCCTCGATATAATTCTGGATCATCTTGACGTCGTGTTGAACGCTGGTGAGGGTGCTTCCTATCGTGGCGACGCTCTACAGGGAAACAAACAGCGGAAACCTGTTAGATGGTGCGCACAAACGATTCCAGGCGAAAGATGGAGTGTGTGTGTGTGTGTGTAGTTTCTTGCAGGTTTGTACCTTCTGGAGCTCCTCGACGGTTGTTGGGAGAGTAATTAAATCAGAGGCCGATTTGATGTTCGCCTTCAGATGGTTCACAGCAGAGTCCAGTGTGCTTATCTACACGCAGAGAAAACGTCATTTTTTTATATATTGTTTACTTGTCGCATGTACGTTAAACGAGATTTGATTGGCGCTTGGTGTATCTACTGATCACCAACATGCAGTTCAACAGCAAGCAGAACATTTAGAGAGGAATAAATGATGAGGAAACTCCAGACTCGAACTCGCCACAACACCTTATTTGAGTAAATTTTTTTTTTTTAAGAGTTGAAAAGAATAATGGATCATTGTAATAGATCCAACTCATTAATATCATTCTATTGATTGGTGCGCTAAAAGTACCTTTTAAGAGTCTTTTCACAAAAACCGTGATAAAAATGATAATAGAAACATTACAGCCGTAATAAATCATCATAATCGAATAAAATCATCTGAATAATTGCATATTGAGTACATATGAAGCACTTGAGTAGGTACTAATTACTTCCTCCACCACTGCTGAAAACCAGTCCACGTGTAGGTTTAGAACATCTACTCCTGTGCCTACATTTCTGTCGGGAAAAATGCACAGGAGTGAAGCTGGAACGAGGGGTGTGGTGTAATAAATGATGCATGGGCGCGCATCTCGGATACGTGGCGTAATCTGATCGCATGCATTAGAGCGCTCGGTAAATGGGTTTGTAGGAGTCTGTGTGGCTCAGGACAGGAAGCTGGTGCTTAAGTGTACCTTTCGGTTAATATCTGTAAGATTGGCCCATAATTTGTTGAAGCCCTTGTCTCCGCTTTCAACGTCCTCCAGCGTCCTCTGGGCGGCTTTCAGGTCCTCGCTCAGCTTCGGGACTTCGTGGGAAGACGCCTTCTGACTCGCTTCCACTGTCGGCACACAAGCAGGGTTAATCGATCGCAGGCAAACTGATCCGCTTTCTAAATGGATCAGGGCCAAAGCGTAAAAAAAACGTCTCTATGGCAACCTGCAGAGTCGAAACGCTTACGTTTTTAGACGCAAATATAAGAAGATAATCGTGTGCTGCAAAGTGAAACGTACTGGTGCGCAGTTTCTCCTTCAGCGAATCCAAATCTTCTTTAAGCGCAATCTGCATCCATATGAGTCCGGCGCACGCCATGAGGCACGCGGCCAGGACGATGAACACGCACAGCGGGTAGCACACTGAGCAGCACTGAGCCGAACCCCTGCACAACACACACACACACACACACACACACACGTCATTTTCAAAACTGGTTTTCTGCTCGCTTCACACCTTTTAATCTCAAACCTGTGCATGCAAAATATATTAATTATTTTTTTTTTGTACATTTTAGCGCCCCCTGTGTTCATTCTATATATCACCCCAGACGTTAATAAGGGGGAATTTCCGATTCAATCACATGTACTTTTAATTCTCCATGAAAGGTCACATGACCTACAGGAGAGCAAAGATCACATCTCATTGTTTATGAAGATTTTTATAATGAGTTTGAGTGTGGCACTGGTTTCTATTGGAGTTTTAAAATAATTATTTCCCTGATGAATAAGAAAAAAAAAATTCTGGCTGGATCAAGAATGTCTTCCAGGAGCTAGACATGTCTGAAGTCAAAGACGTCAACAAAGAAAAATACATGGTGTTGGCCACAGGATGTAATCACCCAAGAGAGATGAAGCTCGTGGCCATGCTGATGATCGGAATCGTTCGCCATCATCTTATTTTGTGAGCCTACAGAAAATTTTCCATATAATTACTAATGAAGTCGATCATCTGCTCACAAACTGTGCTTCTGGGCTTTCCGGTAAACACCCCCGGGACATGGAGACCATTTCCTGGATATCTGGTGTCAACTCGAATGAGGATAAGGTTCCCTGTTGAGTCTGGTTCCTCTCAAGGTTTATTTTTACCCTCAGATCATCCCAGGAAGTGTTTCCTCACCATTGTCAATTCAATGTTATTTATATGTCACTTTAACCATGGACATTGTCCTGAAGCTGCTTTACAGAGATACGTTGGGGGAAATAAGTATCTGATCCCGTACCAAACAGCAAGAATCCCACACACCTAAATTAGTCCTGAACCTTCAAGAAAGTTCTCCTAATATCAACTCATTATTATCACAGAATCAACCTCCTCCATTCAAACCTCTCCACCACTATGGAAAAGACCAAAGAGCTGTCAAAGGACGCCAGGGAAAAGATTGTAGACCTGCACAAGGCTGGAATGGGCTACAAGACCATCAGCAAGAAGCTTGGTGAGAAAGAGATAATTACAAAAAATCGAAGAAATACGAGATCAATGGCTCTCGCTTTAAAGCGCCTCTGAGCAAGGTGAGGATCAGCCTAGAATTTCACGGGAGGAGCTTCTTAATGATCTCCACCGTCAAACATGGTGAAGGAAACGTTCTGCTAAGGGTACAGGAAGACACCGCATGAACGAGACCAAGCACTGTAAAATCTTGGATGAGAACCTCCTGGCCTCAGCCAGAACAATGTAGATGGGTCATGGATGGTCTTCCAGCATGACAATGACCAAAAACATACAGCCAAAGCAACAATCTGATGGTCTTGAAGCCCATTCCAGCCTTTTGCAGGTCTAAAATCTTGTCCCTGACGTCCTTTGACAGCTCTTTGGTCTTTCCCAAGATGGTATAAATAAACCTACCATAACAATTCTAGAGACATGAGAAACTCTGAGATGGAGAAAATCTTGAGAGGAACCAGGCTCTAAAGGGAACCCATCTTCATCCTGGTGGCAGCGTTTATCCGTTCATTACAGGTCCATCATTATAATAACGTCCCCTATTTATTTAACTCTGTCAACCACAGACGTGGAACAATCAGCTGACCCGAACCCAAGAAGGTGAAACTACAGACAAAAGAACCGAAGAACATGCAGGAAGTGAAGACAGCTGGAGTAAAGCTATGAAGAAGTAACCAAGGGCCTTGTTTACGGGGATATAAACTAATTTTCTGATTATTCAGACACAATCTGAATTCAAGAGAACATTCTAGGAGAACCTGGAGAACATGAAGGACCGTGTTCGAGGGGATTCGAACCCACAACCATCTGATCAGAAACCCATTATAATATTATTATAATAATCATCATTTAAAAGGTTTCACAGCTTGAAATGTGTGAACTTTGGGCCCCCTGTGTGTGTGTGTGTGTGTGTGTGTGTGTGTGTGTGTGTGTGTGTGTGTGTGTGTGTGTGTGGTAGTGATAGTAGTGATGTTTACTTGCGGAAAGCCCCCGGACTGAGGCTCAGGCTGCGGAACTCCTCTTCGTCCTCATCCACGGAGCTGGATCCGCTCTCGGTCTCCGTGTCTCCGGCATCTCCACGCAGCAGCAGCCGGTGTCCGGAGCTCTTCTTCTTCGGCTTCTTGCGCTTGCCGTCCCCGAGCCCGATCAGCGCGTTTAGCTCCTTGCGCTTTTTCATCTTCTTCTGCGGGGTGAGCAGCGGCCCTGAGCCCGTCTTCAGGCCCACCAGGTCCAGCGTCTTCTCCAGGGTGGACGCGCGGACGCGGGAGCGAGCGAGAGTGCGCGTGCGCGCAAGCAAGCACGCACGCGCAGGCAGGCTTGATTTGACGTTCACCTGAACTGGGCTAGCTAGCCGAGTTAACACCCCAGCACACACATATACACACACGCGCGCCGAAGTTATTCACGTTATAACGCGTAATAACCAGTCTCAGTTGCTCACCGTGTCCGTTATGACTGCTTATTAGCCGCTAACTCAGCTAGCCCCATTATACACCAGCTTAACGATTTCTGACGCACCCCTTTTCCCGTGTCCCTCAAAACAGGTTTACTTGGACATCTCTGTCATTATTCTTACCGACTATCCTCCCAAAAAAAGCAATAATGATTAATAAACAAGACAATAAATCGTCCCCTGTTCGGTTCCGGCGTCTCAATAGCTGCGCTCCGGGGTGACGTCACATCCGGGACCGTTTTCCGCCTAGGTGTCATGGCGGTATGGAACTGATCAGTTCAGACACAATAAAAGCCTGGCTTTCAAACAGTTTAATATAAACAGAAAATATTTACTGACTTCATCACCTTTCAGCTGGACAAAAAACAAAAACAAACAAGCCTGACGTTCATGTTCTTCCTCAAATCTGATTCATTCATATGGCAAACATCTTGAACGTTCTGAGTGTAACATGTTAACATGTTCATGTTACTGCACTCTGTGTAGTCTTACATCAGGACATGTACAATTCCATACAAAGAGCAATGCAACACCGCCATCAACAGCAAACTACAACGTTACCACCACCAATACTCCCACCATCATCATCCTCACCTACTACTACTACTATTACTAAACTTTCAATCAAAATCCAACATAAACAACAAACTACAATGCTACCACCACCATCATCTACACTGTCAACACCTACTACTACTACTACTTTTACTACTACTACTACTACTTCTACTAAAAACTTACATTAAAAGCCAACATGAACAGCACCTTTACCAAAGAAACTACAACTCTAAAACCACCACCATCATCTGCACCAACACCTACTACTACTACCACAAAATGTCCATCAAAACCATCAACGAGAAACTACAACTCTACCACCACCTCCATCATTATCCACACCAACACCTACTACTACTACCACAAAATGTCCATCAAAACCATCACCGAGAAACTACAACTCTACCCCACCTCCATCATTATCCACACCAACACCTACTACTACCACAAAATGTCCAACAAAACCATAAACGAGAAACTACAACTCTACCACCACCTCCATCATTATCCACACCAACACCTACTACTACTACCACAAAATGTCCATCAAAACCATCAACGAAACTACAACTCTATCTCCATCATTATCCACACCAACACCTACTACTACTACCACAAAATGTCCATCAAAACCATCAACGAAACTACAACTCTACCACCACCACCTCTATCGTTATCCACACCAACACCTACTACTTTTACAACTACAAAAACGTCCATCAAAAACCAACATCAACACCATCACCATGAACAATGACTAGAAGGACACCATCCAAACCATCAGCATCAACAACAATACCACCAGCACCACCAAACATCAACACCAACATCATCACCAGCAACAAATACAAGACTTACAACACTACAATTATATAATAATAATAATAATAATAATAATAATAATAATAATAATAATAATATACATCTTATTGTGTATAATTTTGGGAAGCTCTGCTATAAGATAATAGACAAATTTAAAATGAATGCAATTAATAATATCTTAATTACTCTATTATTACAACTACTAAGAATACGATGACGAATCAATCAAATATCAATAATCAATAAATTAAAAAGTGAAACATTTGAAATGACAATTTCAATCCAATCCCTTCTTTCCCTCTCTCCATACCACATTACCCAACACTCAGTCCCCTGTCCTCAGTTTGAGGTCAGTTCTACCAGTTCCTATCATTTTATATAAAAAAGGAGCCCAAAGTTCTCAGAGACTGAATTCTTTACTGCTGAAGTATTGAGAAGTATCTGAGAACTTGGATCTCGTTTCTTTTCAGTCTGAAGCACACACACACAGAGGATAGAGGAGCAGTCTGTCTATTTACTGTCACTCAAGCCAGTAATCAACAAAAACGTTGCACAGACAATGATGACAAGGCAAACCCTGAAAATGCTGCACACTCCAAACACCTGAGTGCTATGAAAGAGTGATGAGCCGTGTGAAATACCTTTCAGAGTTTTTGAAAAAACTATGAGACAAAAGAAAAAATGAAGAAGAAGACAGGAGGTCAATTCAAGATTTTTTTCTATAGTGCTTTTCATGATGGAAGCTGTCTCAAAGCAGCTTTACAGAATGTAAGAATTATAGAAGAAAAATGTAAATAAGTGAACTATCTGTATTTATCCCACTTTGAGCGAACCTCAAACCTGAATGTGGCGAGGAAAAACTCCCTTCGATTGTATGAGGAAGAAACCTTGAGGAACCAGAATTAAAAGGGGAACCCATCATCATCTGGGTGATTATAGAGTGTGACTAAATCCTAAAAAAAAAACAATACAAACACCAAAGTGTGATTATAAGTAATGTCCTTCCTAAAGTCTTATACAGTCAGTTGGAGTTGTGGAACCAGGAGCTCCTGAGCAATAAATGAGCTCAACATCTGAACTCAATTGATCCCAAATGTGTTCAGTAGTGTTGAGGACAAAACTCTATAGCAGGAGATCTTCCACTCCAAACCATGTACACCATAACGTTGTGGATCTGATTTTGTTGTCATGATGGAACAGGTTTGGGTCTCCTATACTGTGTCTCCAACTTTGTGGTAAAAGTTTTGGATGGAAAAACAGCACATATGGCTGGAAAAGTCAGGAGTCCAAATGATTTTGTGCATAAAGTGTAGATTGTAAGGGGCTGAATATTTGCTATATGAATTGAGACACATTCTAGGCAAGTTTTAAACCAACAATCATTGAAACATGTGACATGGCAATTGTACGCCAAAAACGTACATGCAGCCGAAATGATTGAATTTGCGACTGAAAACGACGCCCCTCAATTTCCTTTTCTGAAATGTTTTGTACAGTTTCAACTATCCAGTGTGATCCTGTCAAAACTGGGACCCGGTCCAACAAAAAAGAAACAAAAACCAGAATGAACAAAGAATAACTAGCAGGAGGCATAAATAAAAGCCGCGAAATGTTTTTCTAGCCATCTGGAAGCGTATAAACTGTTTAAAAGAAATGACATTAAATTGTGATGGCTGCGTCGCCAGCTGGCTGAAATCAACCAAACAAGGAGCTCCTAATGAATCAGAATTGTCCCAAACCAAATAACCAACGCAGCAGATGTTTTGAAACCCAAGTTAGTAATTTAGGCATTAAAGTAGAAGTGAGAATAAAATGAAGTCACAGTTTGCTGTATCATATTACAGAGAGTGCAGACATTAAAACTGAGAGTAATTGCAGGCTTCAGTTCAGTGTTTGCTGAAGTGGTTTGAGTGATCAGTTTTTAATGTGTTTTAAATGTCTCTTGGCTTTAGGTCTCTTGGCACTTTCTTTTCTTTTTTTTTCCCCTCAGTCCAGATGTAATCCTGATCCTTATGAAAAGACCACAGTGTAAACAGAATCCATGATCATTCATGATATGTTGTCTTTGTGAATTTGTTTGAATTTTAAGTAAAAGGTGTGATGTAAAGCAGAGCAGTGTGGTAACACAATTCTGATTGGCCAGAAGGAAGTTGATTCATTTTCTGGCAGTGGTTCAGTAATTCAGACAAGAACTTTGAGAAAGGATTATTTAATATCAACAGTCTATTACAATGGCTCAGGACCACGGGTTGCAGGATGAGGATGGGTTCCCTTTTGAGTCGGGTTCCTCTCAAGGTTTCTTCCTCATGCCATCTCAGGGAGTTTTTTACTTGCCTCAGACGCCACATTAGTCATAAATTTAAGGAACAAAGTGACGAGGATGGACAGGATTAGAAATGAGTTTATTAGAGGGACAGCGCATGTAGGACGTTTTGGAGACAAGGTGAGGGAGGTGAGATTGAGATGGTTTGTACATGTGCAGAGGAGGGACATGAGTTATATCAGTAGGAGAATGCTGAGGATGGAGACACCAGGTAGGAGGAAAAGAGGAAGACCAAGGAGGAGGTTTATGGATGTGGTGAGGGAAGACATGCAGGTAGTTGGTGTGACAGAGGCAGTTGTAGAGGACAGGGGGGTATGGAGACGGATGATCCGCTGTGGCGCCCTCTAATGGGAGAAGCCGAAAGAAGAAGAAGAAATGTATAGATTCTTTTATTACCACTTTATCTTTGTAAAGCTGCTTTGAGACAATGTTCATTCATAACATTATATTCATTGTTCATGGAGTATTGTGTTTTAAGAAGGTATCATGCATTGAACTTTAATAGATGTTACTATGTTTATTGGACTGAAGATGGCAGCAGCATGCAGAAGATCACACACACACCTCCAACAAAATCCTTCATCATATCATATTATATCATTAAATATTAATCGTATATATCGAAATCATTTTTCTTCAGTGTGCGTGATTATCCTAGTCACCTGTCACTCAAACTTCATCAGTCAATGCATTAAGATTCAGAAATACATTCGCCTTCATTTCTGCTTTCAGTTACTGTAACCCAAAATGTGTAAAATGTTTAAAGTAAAAAAAAAAAACACCCCAAAAACAAACAAAAACCCTGCAATGCAATGAAGTGATAAACCCAAGAGTCCAGTGTAAATACAGTAATGGTACAAGTAGCTTATTAGCTACATTTCTCTTTATAATGGCTTTGTTGTAAAGGAAAACACTCATATTAAATGTATTATTCAACTTAGCAACAGTGTCTGTAAAAGTACCTAATTAACAATTAAAAGTTGATTAAACATAAAAATAATATTCATATCTACTTACTATTTAAGAAGGAAGTGACTGAGATTTAAACATGTTAGTACGTTAAAAAATATACTTTTGCCCTGCTTGTATTATATAAATATATACAATTATATTACATATAAGCTCTGTAACGTACACAACATTTTGGTACAGTTTGGGGGAAGAAATGCAAAACATAATTGCTTGTCATTTTTTATTAATGCTTGTTTATTTTTATTAATATTTGTGATCTTCAACATTTGAACAGTTGCCTGCTTGGTAAAATAATATTCTTCTTCTTCTTCTCCCATTAGGGGTCGCCACAGCGGATTATCCGTCTCCATACCCCCCTGTCCTCTACATCTGCCTCTTTTACACCAACTACCTGCATGTCTTCCTTCACCACATCCATCCTCCTTGGTCTTCCTCTTTTCCTCCTTCCTGGTGTCTCCATCCTCAGCATTCTTCTACTGATATACCCCATGTCTCTCCTCTGCACATGTCCAAACCATCTAAATCTCACGTCCCTCACCTTGTCTCCAAAACGTCCTACATGCACTGTCCCTCTAATAAACTCATTTCTAATCCTGTCCATCCTGAAAATCTCAACATCTTCATCTCTGCTACCTCCAGATCCACCTCCAGGCTTGGTTAAATAATATCTAAAATAATATTAATATAATGAGAAAATAGAATCAAATCAAATGAATGCAATGCCCTTTTCAATATATTGAGTTAAGATCGCAGAAATTAAATTAATTAAATAAAATTAAATAAATGGACAAATTTGTTAGACCCTATGTGGGTAATACAGATGTGTGTATATATATATATATATATATATATATGTGTGTGTGTGTGTGTGTGTGTGTGTGTGTGTGTTTGTTTTACATTGAAATATTTATTTTTTAAAGCTATATATGATATGATCTACTTAACTGTTCTACTCATTTCAGCAGACTTGAACAAATATCTTCATTCCTTCCATCCTTTATTTATTTACTCCTTCGATATGCAGAATTGTCAGGATTTTCTCCTTGTAAGAGAAATTCTTGAAGCTGGACATAAAATACTGAAGAATCCATAGCGCTCAAAGTGGGAGGCTGAGACTAAACGAACTTGCGAACTAAACGAAATCTGAGGAAACTCAAATTACATGTGTGTGTGTGTGTGTGTGTGTGTGTGTGTGTGCGTGTGTGTGTGTGTATGGGCCATGTATTTCACACCCAGGCCTTCAGTGGTCTGCTACCTGAATCTATCCACCTCTTAATACCTTCATTATGACACCACAGCTGTAGAAACCATCAGTGTTATAGAATAACAGAGTGCTACATCACAGACGGTATCTCGTTATGTAACGGCTGAAATCTGACCGGATAGAAACTCTAAATGAGAGAAAAGCTATGAAATGAGGAGCTTGGACTATTGGCTATTGGGAATAAATTAATACATATTTATGGACAATATATATTGAAACATACGTCAGTGATTCGAATAGTATTTTTAAGTGTGTAAAGAGCATTAACGCTGTACAATGCAGGCTTTTATTTATAACATGGCTACGAATGGAAATACTGTAATCCCTCGTTTATCACGGGAGGATAAACGGACGCCACCCCAAGAATGCTATTTTAAATATACATTACTGTACTGTATTAACATTTTACTTCATTTAATAATTAATAATGATATATTTTTAATACATTTCATTAGTTCAACATAAAACTCCATAAAACAATTCCCTATAAGTTTTTTGGTCTATCGTGCTCTCTGCGAGAGACCGGGAAAATCAGCCAATCTAATTATTAATGCAATTCCACGATAAACCAACCGGGGGCGCGATATTCGAACCGCGGTAAATCACTGTATACAGTTCAGTGTCTGAGTTCAGGATAAGGTCTTATTGATCATGTACTCTTCAGCTTCTGAGTTAAGAGTTCAGACAGCTGATGGGAAAAAACTATATCCAGGTCTATACAATCAGGCAGAGGTGTAAAGTGTACATTGAAATCATACTTGAGGAAAAGTTTAGATCCTTTACTGCAAAGGATCTACTGCACTGAACAAGTCACAGATTCGAATATGACTTGAGTAAAAAGACAGTACTCGAGTATTTGACTCATATTGAACGTAGGCTCAAAAACATCAGTATTCAATGGAAAAATTGGATAAAAGTAATTTTAGATTAAAAAGAATATTCAGAGCTGACTGTGAATTGATGCACCTCTCAGTCTAAGAGATAAACAGTATTTTTTATTTAGCAACCAAAGCTGGTTCTCAAAGTTTTTGGAATTTATTCGAGCTCTTTTTGGACTGAAAACGAGGCTGCAGAAGTAAAAAGTAGCTCCCAGGCAGCAGATGTGCATAGGGGAGTGTTGAAGCTTAATGACATCGTCCACAGAGGTGCAAAATGTAATTGTTTATTAAATTATAGTGGAGTAAAACGTATATTAAATCATTAAAGTATGATTGAGTAGAGAGTAAACGTTGCTTATGTCTTTGATACTCAGTAAAACTAAAAAGTAGCAACAAATTACTTAATACAGTAACAAGTTACATTCAATTCAATTCAATTCATTTTTATTTGTATAGCGCTTTTAACAATGAACATTGTCTCAAAGCAGCTTTACACAGATAATGTGGTGATAAAAAATGTTCTTTATAAGTGTAAGTTTGTCCCTGATGAGTGAGCTGGTGGCGACTGTGGCAAGGAAAAACTCCCCGAGATGGCATAAGGAAGAAACTTTGAGAGGAACCAGACTCAAGAGGGAACCCATCCTCATCTGGGTTGCACCAAATGTCCATTTATTGCAGATATACAATGTTGCGGGGTGCAGTGATGGTGATCAGGAGCAAACTGTAGTCCTGAGTCAATGTAGCAGACTGTTGAGATTAACTACAGTCCAAATCCATCACTCAAAGCTCCCGTTCTCACTCCGAAATTTACGCAAATGCATCCTGGACCTAAAGGTATACTTAAAATAGTACTAAATATGCATAGCAGGAATTTTTGACCATTTTCGACATGGCACAACTGAGCAGTTTAATACTAGATGATTCAAAGTATGTGGCGACTGATGATTGGTACGAGGGATGAGACGCTTGAGCCTTTTTTCATTAAATATTGACTGGATCAGGCGACTCTTTCACTTCCCTTTTACACCATGAATCCTAGATAAATAAACCCTGATGATATGTTCTTGTTAGGTGTATATTCAGTTTGTCTCGTATTGAAGACTTCTGATCAAATGGCTGTAAGTTGACTTGCTACTAGTGTTCAGGTGAGACATGTAGAAATCCTTGCTTCTACCTTTTAAAGGTGTTATTATTTATGCTTGTCATAACGAACTTGCGCTCTCACCCCCCCCACACCACTTTATTCCCTCAGTAACACCAGCAGCGGTGCCTTTTGACGGTGACAGCGGTGATGCATGCGCTAAGTGGGTGTCCTCACTCTGTCAGTGCTCAGGTTCAACTCTCTCGAAACACTCCCTACGGCGAACTCCTGCGCCGGCTCACTTTATCTCATCTCAGCCAGAATCTATCTGAGCTCTGTAGGGGAGGGAGCTCCTGAAAGCCCTTTATAAATCCAATCTGTGATAGGTTTCACTGAAGTGTTTATTAAAAAAAAAGAAAAGAAAAGAACACCCAACAAAAGCTCAAGGCTCTGGCAAAGCTTTCTCAACAGGACTTGGCCCTGTTCTAAAGACTCCCCGTGACGTGACTTCATCATTTCATCTTGGGGTTTTTGGAAAGGGGGGGGTGGAAGATGAAGAGGAAGATGCAGAGGAGGAGTTGGTGGGAGAACGAGGGAGGAGGAGACCGAGTCGTGTCGAGGCAGCAAGTTCGATGCGGTGGGGGAGGCATCTGATTAAGCGCAAACACTTGTTTTCGCACTTTGTTCGCCACAGGGTTCCTTTTAGGCTCCTCGAAACTGATTCCTGCGTTTGGCAGACATGGGAGAGGAAGTGCTCAAGTGTCTGTGATGAATAGAAACCGCAAGGCCGGATCGCTAATTAAAAAGCTTTTATCTGATGTGCACTTCTGAATGTAGATGATCACAGACCGGGTGGGATGTCAGAACCTGCACGGATGCTACCTTGCAGAGCCTCATCACCCCTTTTGGCACTGATTAAGTCGATGTACTGTGCCCAGCGACTGGGGGTGTAACTTCACAGGGTAATTAATTCCTCTCGTAACCCAGCGCTGTTGGATTCTCCGATCCGATTGGTCAGAAGGTGTTGAGGAATTTCGATACACCAGATTTTAAATTGCGTTTTTAAATCAAATTCGTTTTCATTACGGATGCACATTTCTTCCAGAAGGCACACAACAGGAGCGAGATAGAAATGCAATAATAATGGATTAGACCACGGCTTTGGAAATGGGAGAATTTCACCAAGAGGCAAGATCTGTGTCTGGATAAAATAATAAAAAAGTGCTTCTGCTCCATCGTTTTCCGTCTCCTTTTCTTTGAAATGAATCATTAATACGTATAAATATTTGATTAAATAAATCCACGTCTCGCATCGTCTCGCGAGGTCGCTTCCGTACGCCGAAATGCATATTCGACATCAAACCTTCTGCCATTCAAACATAAATCAGCATTAAACATCTTCGTTCCTACAAACTATGACCACCTTGGGGTGCTATGTGTTCATGAAATCAGCTTAAAGAGAAGCAGTAATGCATTCCATTCTGTTTTGCTTTAAACAGGCCGTTTCTGATGCGGGACGAGAGCTGGTCGGCGAATTAGGACGTTGAGTTATGAAAAATATATATACACGGGTTAGAAAAGATGAGAAGGTAAAGCGTGTCCTTATCGTGGTCGCCCAGGAGGGGTATGTTTTTTTTTTTTCATCTCATAACATCTCATATCTCATCTCATCTCATCTCATCTCATCTATAGTGGGGTTTGACTGTGTGTGTTTATTGTATAATAGTTTTGTGTTTTTTATAAAGCTGATTATATAACCTTTTTTTTTTTTTTTTACCACGCTGCAAATTGATCGAGTGATCCGTATTGATGAACGATTTCCTCTTATAGAAGTGCTCTTATCAGTCATATGCATTTCTACGAATTTCAAATGAATGAGCCCTTCTTATAACATAAATATTTATCGATATCTCATTTGTAATCAAACCCTCTGATTGTGATTTTAATCCTTTTGGCAAACAAAAGTGTCTCAACAGCTCCGCATTTCGGAGCACTTGGTTAGGATTGATTTGTTTGTGTTTTATTAATAAGCCTCTGATGAAAATGCTAATGTATTTGTGTTTAACGATGTACCAAAAATATAGCCATCAAGTTATTATTGTCTAGAATAGCCAACATATTTTTCACACCACTTTATATATATTTAAAAGTCTTATTGCTTATAATGTTGGATTTTCTGTGTTGCCTCTTTTAAAATTACTCTTACTATTATTACAATTATACAGTGACTGTCAGACTTTCAGCTGATATGTCTCATTTTGAAGACCCTGTCCAGTCAGACTTGGTTCTCCTACAGAGTTACCACAAAGTTGAAGGCACACAATTGTACATGAATTTTTGGATGTGGTGTCATATAACTTGTCCTTCACTTGAACTAGGAGACCCAAACCTGTTCCAGCATGACAATACCCCTGTGCACAAAGCCAGCTCCATTGAGATATTACATATTACATGGATTGGAGTGGAAGATCTCCTGCGATAAAGCTCTCATCTTAACCACACTGAACACCTTTGTTATGAATGTGAATGCTGACTGCACCCCAGACCTTCTCACCTCACCTACAACAGTACCTGAATTGAACACCCTTGTAGCTGAATTAGCACAAATCTTCCCAGAAGAGTGGATCTTATTATAACAGCAAATAGAGATTAAACATGGAATGGGATGTTCAAAAAGGAGAACACACCAATCTTATGGTCATCTCATGATGTGGATATTATCTCAAGGTGACTTTTTCAGAATTAGATTTAGATCCCTGATGAACAAGCCAGAGGAAACAAAATCACTTGAGATGAGAGGAGGTAAAGAAACCTTAAAACGCAGGTTTTAACTGACACTTGATACTGAAAGTGCACCGATCATGCATAACATTAAAACCGCCTGCCTAATATTGTTGTCCTCCCTGTGCCACCATCTCTGATCTATCCACACGATTTTGGAAGGTGTGCCATCTTATCTAGACCGTTAAGATCTTTAAGACTTTTAAATCATGTAAGTTTTGAGGTGAGTCACCATGAATTGACTTGCTCGATCAGATACTTGGGGAATTTGGAAGCCAGGTCAACACCTTGGAGTCTTTGCCATGTGGTTGGGAGCATTATCCTTCCAAAAGAGGTCACTGCCATTACATTTATATTTACATTTATGGCATTCAGCAGATGCCATTTTCCAGAGCATCTTACATTTATCTAATTAATATAACAGATATGGGATTAAGGGCTTTGTTCAGGGGCACAGGTGTGTCAGGTTAGTGTGTCTAGGATTTGAACTCACCACCTTCTTATGTAGGTAATACCATTAGTATGAAGGGAGGTCCTTGGTTTGCAACAATGTTTAGATAGATGATGCATAGGACCAAGCTTTACACAGCAGAACATTGCATTACATTGACTCCACAGGCTGTCAGACCAGGGAATCTTCCATTGCACCATGGTCAGGTTCTGATGATCATGTACCTTTTGGCCCTTGTAAAAATTGCTCAGATTGTTACGCATTGACATTTTTCCTGCAATCCATCACATCCACTTTGAGCACTGACTTTTAACATGCTACACAATATATCCCACCCTTTGACAGCTGCAACTATAATAGCGGAATAAATATTATTCGCTTTTTCCTGTCAGTGGTTTTAATGCTACAGTTGATCGCTAATGTTCTCAATACTTTTCTACAATGTGCATCGAAAGGATGTTCACGACGATCATATTAGGATTAAGAGTCCAGGGATGAGCACAGGATCATCGCTTCTGAGGTACAAAATGTACAATGTTGCGCTGAACCGAAAATAAGACCTGGGTTTTCCCATATTTCCTGTTCATCCATGTGAAACGTTCTAACAGCAGCCAAGAGCGAGTGACAAGTACAGAAACTCCAAGCAGAAAGAAGTATGTATCAGGGGGAATCTGGCTGATCCAGAGGAGCGAGATGAGCCACACAGCGGTACAATAGTTTCAGGATAAGGCAGCAGGAGTGCACATACATTTCGAACAGACGCCGACTGAGAGAGATAGAGAAGACAGATTGTTAGATACGCTCTTGACCTACAGCTCTACAAAAGTGTGTACATTGGGAGAGAGTGTAAGCGGTGACAGCACATCTAAAAGACGGAGGCAGAGGGTAGCACAGGTGTTAGGGCAACCTGGAACATTGGAAATCCTGCTCATACACCATCAACAACCCCAAGTGAATACTTTAAAACAAAATAGGCCTTGGCTGTATTTGGTATTCGGTCCTTTATACCTGCTGCTATCAGTCTTTTTAACTATTCTTGCTGGCTTACACATCTGTATACAATTTCCTCCAGCACAGCACTACTAACTTTTTACATCTGCACATTATTTACATACCTTGGATTGTGTATATTTATGCATTTCTGGGGAAGAAAAGTGCTTTATACTTCCACCTGTGCATTACAGAACAGTGAAATTCTTTGTTTGCATTTCCCAGTTGGGAAACTTTGCTCAGAGGGCAAAGTCAGCCATTATACAGCACCATTGGCGCAACAGAGGGTAAGAGCCTTTCTCAAGGGCCCAAAGAGTTGCAGCTTGGCAATACCAGGGCCTGAAAACCCAACCTTCCAAAACCTTAACCACCGAGCTACAACTTCCCCTTAAAAAGGTCTTCGGAAATTAGCACAAAAAATGGACTAAAGTAATTTATTATATACATACATACATATTATATACATACAGGGAGTGCAGAATTATTAGGAATTATTAAGTTGTATTTTTGAGGATTAATTTTATTTGAGGATTTAATTTGAACAACAACCATGTTCTCAATGAACACAAAAAACTCATTAATATCAAAGCTGAATATTTTTGGAAGTAGTTTTTAGTTTTAGCTATTTTAGGGGGATATCTGTGTGTGCAGGTGACTATTACTGTGCATAATTATTAGGCAACTTAACAAAAAACAAATTCATACCCATTTCAATTATTTATTTTTACCAGTGAAACCAATATAACATCTCAACATTCACAAATATACATTTCTGACATTCAAAACCAAACAAAACAAATCAGTGACCAATATAGCCACCTTTCTTTGCAAGGACACTCAAAAGCCTGCCATCCATGGATTCTGTCAGTGTTTTGATCTGTTCACCATCAACATTGCGTGCAGCAGCAACCACAGCCTCCCAGACACTGTTCAGAGGTGTACTGTTTTCCTCCTTGTAAATCGCACATTTGATGATGGACCACAGGTTCTCAATGGGGTTCAGATCAGGTGAACAAGGAGGCCATATCATTAGATTTTCTTCTTTTATACCCTTTCTTGCCAGCCACGCTGTGGAGTACTTGGGCGTGTGTGATGGAGCATTGTCCTGCATGAAAATCATGTTTTTCTTGAAGGATGCAGACTTCTTCCTGTACCACTGCTTGAAGAAGGTGTCTTCCAGAAACTGGCAGTAGGACTGGGAGTTCAGCTTGACTCCATCCTCAACCCGAAAAGGCCCCACAAGCTCATCTTTGATGATACCAGCCCAAACCAGTACTCCACCTCCACCTTGCTGGCGTCTGAGTCGGACTGGAGCTCTCTGCCCTTTACCAATCCAGCCACGGGCCCATCCATCTGGCCCATCAAGACTCACTCTCATTTCATCAGTCCATAAAACCTTAGAAAATCAGTCTTGAGATATTTCTTGGCCCAGTCTTGACGCTTTCAGCTTGTGTGTCTTGTTCAGTGGTGGTCGACTTTCTGCCTTTCTTACCTTGGCCATGTCTCTGAGTATTGCACACCTTGTGCTTTTGGGCACTCCAGTGATGTTGCAGCTCTGAAATATGGCCAAACTGGTGGCAAGTGGCATCTTGGCAGCTGCACGCTTGACTTTTCTCAGTTCACGGGCAGTTATTTTGCGCCTTGGTTTTCCACACGCTTCTTGCGACCCTGTCGACTATTTTGAATGAAACGCTTGATTGTTCGATGATCACGCTTCAGAAGCTTGGCTATTTTAAGACTGCTGCATCCCTCTGCAATATATCTCACTATTTTTGACTTTTCTGAGCCTGTCAAGTCCTTCTTTTGACCCATTTTGCCAAAGGAAAGGAAGTTGCCTAATAATTATGCACACCTGATATAGGGTGTTGATGTCATTAGACCACACCCCTTCTCATTACAGAGATGCACATCACCTAATATGCTTAATTGGTAGTAGGCTTTCCAGCCTATACAGCTTGGAGTAAGACAACATGCATAACGAGGATGATGTGGTCAAAATACTCATTTGCCTAATAATTCTGCACTCCCTGTATATATCTCAGTATCTCACAAAAGTTAGTACACCCTAGTAATTGTAGATCACACCATGAGTAATCATGACAAAAATATTTTTTGTGAGCACTCCTGGGCATACAATTCAACAGAGCTGCACAGGTTGTTGCTGGGATCCTCTTCCACTCCTCCATAATGACATTACAGAGCTGCTGGATGTTAGACATGTGGCGCTTCTCCACCTTTCGCTTAAGGATGTCTTACAGGTGCTCAATAGAGTTCAGGTCTGGAGACATACTTGGCCACTCCATCACCATCACCTCCAGTTTCATCAGAAAGGCAGTTGTCATCTTGGTGTTGTGTTTGGGGTTATTATAGTATGTTGGAAAACTGCTGTTTGGCCCAGTTTCTGAATGGAAGACATCATGTTCTGCTTCAGAATGTCACAGTACATGTTGGAATCCATGTTTCCCTCAATGACCAGCAGCTCGCCAGTACCAGCAGCACTCATGCAGCCCCAGACCATGATTCTACCACCACCATGCATGACTGTAGGCATGACACAATTATCTTGGTTTTTCTCACCAGGGCGTCGCCACACATGCTGGACACCATCTGAGCCAAACGAGTTTATCTTTTATCATCAGACCACAGGACATGGTTCCAATAATTCATGCTCTTAGACAGGTTGTCTATAGCAAACTGTTTCCTGGCCAGCTTCAGAAGAGGCTTCCTTTTGGTATGACGGCCATATAAACAGACTTGTTGCAATATGGCCTAAGTACAGAGAAGCGGACCTTTCGCTTCTGCAACCTCTACAGCGAGACAGCACTCATGCGTCTGTTTTTTGAAGCAGCTTCTGCACCTGACGCACAGCACGAGGACTCAACTTCTTTGATGGACCCTTGAGAGACCGTTTCGAGTAAAATCCGTCTTGAAAGATCTCTGAATGACACTGGTCACTGTACTGTAAATCAGTTTCAGGGTGTTACAGATCTTTTTCTACAAACTGCACACTGACTACTCTAAAGTATATCCAAGTTTCCTTTCTCTAGTATTGTCCCTTCGTTACAAACCCCACTTTTGAAAAGTCTGACTGAAAAAGAGGGAAAGTAATGAAAGGACACGTGAGACAAACCGAGCAGTTTGACCGTTTAATAACAAAAGCACGACTCACATATCACATTCTGCCGCAGGCAACAGATGAAATGAATAGAATTAGCCACATTAACCAAAAAACAGTTAAACACAATCGACAAATCAGACACAGGACAACCGAACATCATCCAAAACAAACAAAGAACACACTCATCACAGCAACTGGTTGGACATTGGGACCGCATGAAGCTTTAACAGGCCACAGGTGTGCAGGGGTGGAGCTTAACCATGGGAGGAGAGGATAAACCCAATTTATACAAACAAGGACAACAAACACAAAATTTCCACCACCATTTATTTATTATTTATACCTAACCATATTACACCGTTTACATGCTGTTTTTTGCACCTCTCGACTGCTGCTTTTTGCACTGCATTGTGTTTGTTTACATATACTCTAAGTTATAGTCTTTATAGTCCTCTTTGTACAGTACTGTATATTCAGAGTATACAGTAGGTTTACTGGTCGGCGCTATCTTATGTTCTGTGTATTGTCCCACACTGTCTTGTGTTGTCTGTCTGTACTATTATCTGTCTGTCTGCACTGATTGCACTCGATTGCACTTTAAGTAGCTTGATGTTGTGTGTTGTAGCTCTATCTTTCAAGGTTTTTTCCTCATACCATCTAAGGGAGTTTTTCCTTGCCACAGTCGCCCCAGGCTGTTCATCAGGGATAAACACACAATTCACCTATATAACATTTTTTGTTCTATAATTCTTACGTTAGAATTTGAACCATGTGGAAAATGGTATGAACCCAGACATGTTGAATTTTACATCAACCTCTGCAAACATTAGCATGATTTTACCATACTATACACGTTTTGTCAACGGAAAGTCTCAGGAGTGCATTTGATTTATTCTTGCTCATTTCCTGACCAATGATTTGTTGGTCATTTTTCTTTGCCCAGGAGTGCACATTTACGCATTAGTACGTTAGATTTATTTCTTTGCTCACATTGTCAGCTTTTAAACTTTGCACATTATCTTCCTACCTCAGATTCTCTGCATTTCTCACAATTTGTTGTGTTTTTAGTAAAATGATGAGTTCAGTTATTATATGGAAAAAGTATTGGGACACCTGACTTTTCCAGCCATATGTGGTTCTTTAATGAACTGTTACCACAAAGTTGGAGGCACACGAAAGTATATGAGTCTTTAGATGCAGTAGAAAAACTTTTTTTCCCCATCACTAGGAGATCCAAACATGTTCTATGAAGATATGGTTTACATGGGATGGATGGAATGGAAGATCTTGAGTGTTCTGCTACAGAGCTCTGACCTTCTCTGAACACCTTTGGGATGAATGTGAACACAGTAGACATGACTTAAGTACACTTTACTAAGACTCTTCTAGCAAAATGAGCACAAATCTCCACAAAATCTAGTGGAACACCTTCCCTAAAAAGTAAAGCTATGATTACTATGTACAATTTCCCCTCAGATCAACAGATGGCGTCCTCAAATCACATTATTTTGTTTTTTCTTTTGTTGCGCACAAAATTATTGATCCTGTTAAAACTCTTTCTGTATTTCCTTTCTTAGATGCCAAACATGATATGTTTGGTTGTTACAAAGGAGGTAGTTGCATGATTAATTTCTCTTATTTTGCCCTGTTCCCTTGCTGTAGTTTAATCCTTTTTCATTGTTCTAGTTTTTGTTTTTTTGGTTCTTTTCCTGTCTTTGTTTGTTAATTACTTGTTTATCTGTTAAAGCCTTCTGCACTTGCATCCGAATCCCTGGATTGCGTGACATTATTACCTGACCATCTTGTTAGTGTTCGCTGTCTTTCATCTAATGTGTAATGTCTGCAATTGCCTGTTGCTGTGACAAAACAAGTCCCCTTTAGGGTCAATAAATAAAATTTTTTAGCTTCCCAGCTGTTTGTATGGCTGGGCTTGTTGTCTGATTACAACAATTTGGTTTGGTGATTCCTTCAATTCGGTGTACCACTTGTAGCAAAGCATAAGGTTCCCAATCCTGTGCTTCACTGAAGGCATGGTGTTCTTCAAATGCCAAGATGGTTTAAAGATGGTTGTTCGCAAATTTTGCACATGCATCTTCTACATGCATGTATTATATATATTTATATATGGTGGTATCAAAAAGTTGAGGTTCTGTAACACACCAACAGATGGCAGCACAAGGCTGCACGCACAGTCAGAAGGAGCACAGACCTTCATAAATCAGTGTGCCAAAAGACATCTTATGTGTACAGCTGTGCACCTGGTGCTATTCTGACAACGTGCATTACCACGTCTGCTATTCTGACCACGTGTGTCACCGAGCTCTCCTCACACGTAAGTTTCTTGCTGGTAACAACATGATCTTGCTTCCGCACCCACCCTATTCGCAAGATTTGGCTCCTGTAAACTTCTACCTCTGCCCGAAGATAAAGCTCCTGCTCAATATCCTGCTCAAATGTCACGATTTTGACACCATCGCATAGATCCAGCGTGAATTGCCTTGACGCACTTCGAAAAGAAGACTTCCAGGACACATTCCAGAAGTGGCAGGAATGCTGGAAGCGGTGTATGGCTGTGCAAGGGGAATATTTTGAAGGTGATAGTGTGTAAACATAGATAAATAAAGTATTTTCTTGTAAACAGAGCCAGCCTCGAAACTTTTTTGATACCACCTTGTATAGATTGATAGATCTAGGGTCTAGGATGAACGGAAAATTGCTATTACAATCCACAACCACATGAATCCCAGGACTCCACATTTCCCATGCAGCAGAACATTGCCCAGAGCATAACACTGCCTCCACAGACTTGCCATCTCATAATGCATCCAGGTGTCATCTAATTACCTGGTAAGTGCACACACACACACACACACACACACACACACAGATGTCCAGATGATGTAAAAGCAAATGTGACTCACCAAATCAGAAAGCATTTGTTGCTAGTTTTCTATTTCTCAGAAATTGTTGTTTTTTAATGACTGGCTTTTTTTTTTTAATTCTGGCTGCTTTCATTTCCTTTCTGATCATTAGTCTGAAACCATGTCTTGTATGGTGCATCCGTTCTAATTAGTTTTGCTTTCATTTAATTTCTAGCTGCATATTCTAAAGCTGATCATATTAAAAAAGATGGTTGAAGTCTTTTCTGAATGGCGCTGTAGGTTTTCCAGGCAAATGAAGTCCTTGGAAGGTCCTCCACCTGGACCCTACTTGCTACTGGTGTAAAATCTTTTCAACCGATAGTGACGAACAAAAACAGTAATTAGAACCTGATTCGTTTTAAATACAACCTTATGCATACACAGTATAATTCCTTCTTGATAGTGTCCAAATATTTTGAATCATATGTTGTTTATTTCTTATGAATGAATCATTTTGGTGTTCATATTAGACGTGCCATGTGGACATTCTCTATGCGCTGAAATGTAATGATTGTGTATACAGACGGAATTGCGTTCTTGATCAGTATGTTGGACATTTTTCCTCAATTTATTCCATTTTTTTCCATGGTTTGGAAAGCCAAAAAAATGCTAAGACAAACCATGTTTTCTGCTTATGAGCTGCTACAAAAAACAAGACTCACCCCAAACCAGAGGGACATGGGAGATTAATTAGATGAACAGGATGGGCTGTCAAATTTCTGAATTTTAAGTCAATTTCTTGTATGATTGTTTGTCGCATTGATCTTCATATTAATAATAATAATAATAATAAGAGACAGAGGCAAAAAAAAAACAATCAGATTTCACGACTTTACCGATTGAGACATCCGAGTTTTTGAGCGAATTACATCCTTCGCATGATTCTGAGTGTAGTCTCCGAGCCCTTTGTATGTTCTAGTGGTTCTGCTTGCAGCTTTGTGGTTTTCGAAAGCATCTGGAGGAATAGCAGAAAATAACTAGGTTGCCAATTGCAGTGGTTCCAGCCCCGGGGCTTTGTGGACTTTAAGGCATGCATGGCTACGGTTCAGCCTGATTAGGTTAGACTTTTGCAGGCAAAAGTATTTTTGTTCCCACAATAATGCCTGATTCATCAATGTCAGGGTCAGGCATACAAGCCCACAGCAATTGCGCTTTGATGAATCGCTCCTGATCCAAATTGACATGCATACCGAACACGGCCCTGAACTATCTGCGCATAGGCATCGAACTCAATCATCCTGTGCCACTTTCGGGGAGATGAGCTAAGGCCCGATTCTCACCTGAAGCCTCCCTGAAGGCACGGAATTAGCTGGGAACTAGACACTCCTCGAGAAAGGGCACGTAAGAGTATCACTCGTAATGTTGCACGGGGTTATGAGATGTGCTTTAGTGCTCATCGGAGGACCGTAGGCTATTCTGTTGATGGAGGTTCATGAATTGAGGGCACGTCGGAGATTGTGAACTCTCCCCTCGGAGCCATCATCATTCATATTCCGCCTGATGCCCCTCACGCGCTCAGGCACTAAGCTTTACTCATGCACATATAAAAACCCCTGTGTTTTACTCCGTCGTGAATGCAGACGACGCTTTAATCCGCTGCAAGAGAAACACATTTCGCTTGCCTTGATGTGGAAAATGCGAAAGCTGCAAAGAAAGAAAAGGATGCCGTGAAGACGGGATCAGGGGTTTTGTTTTCGTTTCTGTGCTCCGAATTAGGTTTATCTGTTACAGTCGAAGTTGAATGTGTGTGTGTTTTTTAAGTGTTAGAGACAAGAATGATAGTAAGAAAGAAAAAAAGACACCAGGTCAATTTACTCACAAAGTGCTGCATATCTAAGACGTCTTTATGCGCGTGTCTCGTGAATTGGGTCTGACGTTAAAGATCGCCTGCTGTTTAATCCGCACAAGCTTTAAAAACACTTCCGCTAACCGCCGAGTGATAGACACATTGAAAAATTCGCTTGCTGTGGTTTACATCACCTACGCTGCGTCTTCACCGAGCTCGTTAGAATCGAAAATAGGGAAAGAAATGCCCAAGCCGAGTAAATTGGTTACTATAATGATGGAGATAGTCATGATAAAACGCCTCCCTTCATGTTTAAGAGGAATAAAGCATTGCAGAAGGGGTTGTTGTGCAGAGGAAAAGTGGGAGCTCAGTGGTTAAGGCTCCTGGTTACTAAGTTACACCTGGTTACAAGTTGCCACTATGGGGCCCTTTTGTAAGGCCCTTAACCCTCAAGAGAGGGATGCTGTATCATGTCGAAGGATGCTGTATCATGTCGAAGGATGCTGTATCATGTCTGACCCAAGCTTCCTAACATAGCTGGAATATGCAAAGAAAGAAATTCTCTGTGCTGTAATATACATGGGACAAGTAGAAAAGCCCCTTTACCCCCTTTCTGAAGTAATGGTTCTTTCACTGGGTGCCTGAATCTATAAAAAATCTCTCTCCATATCCAAGGTCTGATGTGCAGCAGAATGGAAAACTGAACTGCATCGATTATTTATTCATTCTCGCAGATGACTTCTTTTACTTTGGACACTGAAGTTCATTCGAAAGTAAGTACTTTTCTTAAGTAGAAATGTAAAAGGAGTGCTAGTGTTTTTTTCCTGGAGTTGTACTTAAGCATGGGGATTAGTACTATAACTCGAATACAAGAACAGTCTCCTTTATACCTCACTGAAGGAAAGATAGTCAAGTAGGCTTTTTCAGTTGCTTTGAAGCGTTTCACATTTCAGAAATGAAATTCTCAAAACTACTTGTTGAAAATCTACATCATGGAGTCACTTGTGCAAATCATTAAAATGTTTCTTTTTGCTTTGATCAAATTGCCAATGCAAAATGGTTAAACGTTGTCATCATCTGTTAACCTTAAATTTCTATTATACCTTTTTTTTTGTAAATGTTTCTTGAATTGATAAATTGTTCAGATGAATATTGAATATCACTATGAAGGGAAGTATATGTATAAGGACAGTGTAACAGCAGTGAAGTGTGCAGTAGGAACGACAGAGGTGAAGGTTGGATTGCATCAAGGATTGGCTCTGAGCCCTTACCTGTTTGCAGTGGTGATGGACAGGTTGACGGACGAGGTCAGACAGGAGTCTCCGTGGACTATGATGTTTGTGGATGATATTGTGATTTGTGGTGAGAGTAGGGAGCAGGTTGAGAAGATCCTGGAGAGGTGGAGGTACGTGCTGGAGAGAAAGGGAATGAAAGTCAGTAGGAGTAAGACAGAGTACATCTGTGAATGAGAGGGAGAGGGAGTAATGAAGAGTGTGTTAGAGAAGTGAAGAAAAGAGTGCAGGCAGGGTGGAGTGGGTGGAGAAGAGTGACAGGAGTGATTTGTGATAGTAGGGTATCTGTGAGAATGAAAGGGAAAGTTTATAGGACTGTAGTGAGACCTGCAATGTTGTATGGTTTAGAGACAGTGGCATTGAGTAAAATACAGGAGGTGGAGCTGAAGGTAGCAGAGCTGAAGTTGTTGTCAGGATGGACAGGATTAGAAATGAGTTTATTAGAGGGACAGCACACGTAGGATGTTTTGGAGACAGGGTGTGGGAGGCGAGATTGAAATGGTTTGGACATGTGCAGAGGAGGGACATGGGGTATATGGGTAGGAGAATGCTGAGAATGGAGCAGCCAGGAAGGAGGAAAAGAGGAAGACCAAGGAGGTTGTGGAAAAGGCATGCAGGTAGTTGGTTTGAAGTGGGAGCAGCGAAAAGACGAAGACTATTTAAGGGAAGTGTACGGCATCAGATCAACCAATTCTCTAAAACAGGTCAAAGGTGAATCTCGTAAACCTTCATTTGGCAAAGGAACAAAACACATCATTACAATTTCTGAAAATGGATGAACAACCAAGAAATGAAGTGTGAATCCTGTTCGTTCTCATGCAATCAAATATGCAATCAAAGGAAAACATTTGTGCTGCTGAAATTCATATATACTGTACCATACAGAAGAAATTCAGCATTGTGCATTTTCAATGATTGCAATCCAAAACATTGTTTACACCATACTGACAACATGACTAAACATTTTGACCTTCTTGTTTGTAAACAATGATAAAAGGACTTCTTATTCTAATGAAATGTTCATTGACACAAATACTTACTTTTAAGAGAGGAACTAAGGATTTGGAGAAAAATACAAGCTTTTGCAAGAAATCCGAAGTGTTGTGCTGTTTGTACAAATTGTTTTGGGAATTCAGATACTGGTTTGCAAATATTAAGAATTATTTCAGAAAACTGTAAAAAAAACCCCATCTCTTATAGCAAGTCACCCAAACCTGACACTGAAGAAAAAAATCCTAAATATTTCCCTGCAGAAAAGCTCCAAATATATCCACAGTCACATGTGTCCGTCATAAATCCCCATTGATATACAGGACATTTAAGTTACAGCCAGATCTTCTGTCAGAGCTGCTAGAATTGAAAACAAATCGAGGCATTCCGACTAATAGTGCATTTATAGTGTAGTGCCACATTTAATTGTAGTAAATCAATGAATATATTTCACAAGATAATGTTTTCCAGTAAAAAAAAACCCTTTAATGCCATTCATTTGTACCTTTTTGAGAAATTCGAGAGAGCATCAATCTGACACGAACGTTTCCACCAAACGACACGTACAAAAAGTGTCGAGGACACGTTCCCCTGCGTCGCCTGATTTCTAGTCTTCTCATTTAAATGCGCCTTTCATTAGATTTCACATAAATCCTGTATAGAAACTAATTTCAGCCCACAGACTGTACTTAAAGTCTTTCTTAATAAATACAACCTCAGTGGACTCTTTGAATGTCAGTACATAAAGCTCTTCAACTCATTAAGCTGCCTCAGCTTCACCGTTCGCAGTAGCCTCGGTCGAATATTCTTTTTTTTCACGTTAGATACACACTCTCAGAGCCGAGACTGTAGTATTAGAAGGATCAGACTAAGTATTTATGTTTTAACACTTATTTCTCTGCAGCATCAAGTTGCTTGGTGGTCATATGATGCTGGAAATGTGCTCTGTGTTTTGCAGTGTGACATCCAGCAACACACACACACACACACACACACACACACACACACACACACACACACACACACACACACACTGTACTGTAGCACTCATGAGCTTAGAGTAAGGAATAAAACATTTTATGGAGTACAGGCAAATCATCAAGCACATGAAGCAGGGTTACAGTTACCACCCTGAAGTTGATTATTTTCATAGAACAGCATGTCCTGTAGGATTTATTCCTCTACAACCGCCAGCAGTTACCATTTTTATACGGATATTAAAAACATCTGTTTATAGTCACTTACTTTACAGCGGCTATAAATAGTCGTTTCGCCACCAACCCTTTTTTTCTTCTACCTTTTTCTCTTCTCCATCGTGCATTATTTTAAATCATATTCATATTATTTAGATGTTAAATTTTTTTTATTGCACATCATGTGAATACTGGCTTTTTCCAAATAGTACCAGTGGGGATATAGATTCTGATGACAAATGATCGAAAATCTATTTTTTTTTTTTATTTGAACAAAAATAGTGCAATATTTTTAAAATTTTAAATGAATACTTTTTTAAATATTCTTTTTTTCTTCAAAGAGTCTGATCTCACATGATGATGATGATGATGATGATGATGATTATTATTATTATTATTTAAAAAAGTAGAAGTAGTGGTGGGTGTACTATTGTTGTATATATATATATATATATATATATTTTAAGATTATGAGATTACCATTGTAGTGATATGAGTATAAAGTGATAATATTTTGAACAAAAAAGTGTTCAAATCCTTGAGGGTCGATTTCTTTGATCATCATCATCCTTATAGTCTCTTGAGAAACAACATCTCCTCTTCGAATAGGTGTAACCATCGATATTTTTGGAGTCGACACTGGTCACCATTTCAAACTGCACAAAAATTAACTCAGTGTGTCTGATTTTGAAATATTTAAAACAAGTAAATATAATGTGAAATACATTGAATATTCAGTCTTCATCATTCTCTTTCTAGGTCTCTATTTAATTGTACTATTACATTCTTGTTCCTATTTAATTCCCTGTGCCTACCAAACGTTTGGAAACGTTTTTTGAGACACAAGCATGTTTGTGTTGTTTCTATGGAACAAACTAGTTAAAGGGCAAAAACACAAGATTTGGACAGTGAATGAGTGGAAGAATGTTTTTTGGACAGAATTTGATATTTGGCTCTAACTTATATAAGATAGAGAACAGGAGTGAAGATGTTAGCAGACTTCCTCACCCCAACAGCCAAACATGGAGGTGGTTAATGGTTTAGGGCTGTTCTGGAGCAGGGGAGTTTGGAGACTTTTTTTTCGGGTGAAAGCCAAACCAACATGGCTACGATTCCAACACTTTGCACTCATTTTTTATTAACGCATTCTTAATGTGAAATAAAACCTTCAGCGCAACCCACATTTATTCACGACATCCTTTCTTTACTTAGTTATTTCAAAAAACTCCAGCGAAAAATACATTTTAATCACAAAACATTTGTTTTACTGACAGGTTTTAAGTCTTAAATTAAGCAAAATCCGCAATTATGCGCACATCCGGCAATTAAAACCGTCCGTGTGGAAACGTAGCAAAAGCACCGTTTGGTGTCTCAAAGAATTACATCATTTAAAACATTATAATTACTTTGAAACAGTATTAAAATTTAAGTATTAAATATAAAAAAAAATATATTATATAAATATATATATATATATATATATATATATATATATATATATATATATATATATATATATATATATTATATAAATAATCTATAATAAATGGACATTCAGATAAGACCGGTTCCCTTTTAAATCTGTTTCCTCTCAAGGTTTCTTCCTCATACCGTCTGAGTGAGTTTTTTTCAGACACCAAAATAACAAGTTACCAGTAGAAATTTTATCACTCATGATTTCACTTACACGAAAATTGCCGCCAACACTTTTACACACACATGGATTGAGATCAAGCGGGAAAAAAAAGCGAAAACAGAAACAGACTGCTGACAATTAAAGGGAAGAAAAAAAAATCTTTTTTTGTGTCATCACAAACCCTGAGCACAGCCTCAGTGTGCATCTATCTATCTATCTATCTATCTATCTATCTATCTATCTATCTATCTATCTGTCTATCTATCTATCTGTCTGTCTGTCTGTCTGTCTGTCTGTCTGTCTGTCTGTCTGTCTGTCTGTCTGTCTGTTATTTATTTAGCTATCTATTCTATGTATCAAATTCTTTCTCCTTTCAGTCTGGTGTACAATGTACCGATTTTTTGACACAATGCATGATTTTGCTTTTGCAGACAACTTTGGCACGGTGGCTAAGCAGCAGGAGTCGAATGGTGTGTGTTGTAATGTCTGAGAGGATAAAAGAAGCAGAGCTGTCAAATGTCACAATGAATTTGTGACAATTTAATTGGATATGGTTTAGTGTGAGCAGACTAAAAACCAACAGCACCATCAGTTAAATCCAGTTCAGCGACTTTGCCACCATCAGGGTGGCGTTCGTATGCTGCTGGGGCGCGTTCAAGCGATCAAAGTGGGATCGTTCCGCGCTAGTGTTAATAAATTCAAATCTAATGGCCAACTACTACTTGTCCGTAAGCGAATTTACTGAGAGGAGCAGAAAATGTGTCATCTCACTCAGATCGACTAAATCCTGTCTCCTAATGGCTTCTAATGGGGTCTAGCTTGTGTTATATGAAAAATTCAGAACAGAAAATTGAACAAATCATCTGAGATTAAATGCATATGATATTGTCATATATATATATAAAACCATACACTGTATGATATGCAGGGAAAGGCTTTGTATGACTGCTACGTAATATAAAATAAAATAAAAGATAAATAGCATAAAAAAATACATATTATATAAAAATACAATAGAAAAAAACAATTATTATCACTATTTTTATTATTATTTTTTTTTACAATATAATAGAATCTAGCTGCAGTGAAATAAAATGACATTAAATTTACAAGAATGAAAAAAAGTAGAAATAGAATATGGAGTATATACATTATATATATAACTTCATCACCATGGAAAACTATTTTATCTCTTAAAGCAAAATGCTTCCAGCTTTGTGGTATAGCTGGAAAAATGTTGCTGTTGATGTAGTTCACTGATGTTACCTTGGAGGAATTCACCGCAAAATCTCAAGCAAAATAGGTGAATATTGTTTTTATTTATATTGATATTTGACAACTTGACAAAATTAAGAGCTGAAATCACAGAAATGATTTTGAAATCTTCGTATCAACTTGTATTAACGGCCATGTCTTCCACATCTTATGTCTAAACACATGTAAAACGTGTGTGTGAATATTAAGTGTGATTTCCTCGTTCAGCCGTCATGCTTTGATTAAGTTCTCGGATAGCTTCGTGCCATAGTGAAACAAAAGCCTAATCAGATCATCTATAATCAAGTACAAGTTATAAAAGAATGAAACAGAAACAGATTTTAAGTCTATAAAATAAAATAATACAAAACAAAGTAAAGTAAAGTAAAATAAAATCACCACTTCGTTAAACCCATCATTGTGTGTACTCAGAAGGGCTAAACTGTGGAGCAGAATGCAGCTATTAAAACCTTCACTTTTAATATTTCCATCCCAATGCCTCATCCGTCCTGAAGTGACAGAGAAAGGAAATGATGTCTGGCTGAAGTCAGAATGTAATTGGTCTATTATATGCTGGGAAGAGGTGAAATTGAGTGATGGCTGTCCAATCCGAGTTGTACTTACATACCAAAAAGCAAAGAAAAAAACGAGCACTTCACTTTTTTTTTTTTCTTTTCAATTCAAAGCAGCGTTTACAACTTACAATTATCTCATTCATTCAACTGAACAGTGTCTAACTGGGAACAAAAGTAAGTACACACTAAGTGAACATGTCAAAACTGTGTCAATAAGTGGAAATATTCTGTGTGAACACCATTGTTATCTAGAACTACCTTAATCCTCCTGGGCATGGAATTCACCAGAACTGCACAGGTTGTTGCTGGGATCCTCTTTTACTCCTCCATAATGACATCACAGAGCTGCTGGATGTTAGACACATGGTGCTTCTCCAAATTCTGCTTTAGGATGCCCCACATGTGCTCAATAAGGTTCAGGTCTGGAGACCTACTTGACCACTCCATCACCTTCACCTTCCTCAGAAAGGCAGTTGACATCATAGCGGTGTGTTTTGGATCATTATTATGTTTGAAAACTGCCGTTCGGCCCAGTTTCTGAAGGAAGGGCATCATGTTTATATTTACATTTGTAGCATTTAGCAGATGCCCTTGTCCAGAGTGACGTAGAAAAGTGCTTTGAGTCTCTATCAATGAATAAATCTACATGTTCTGCTTCAGAATGTCACAGTACATGTTGGAATCCATGTTTCCCTCAATGAACTGCAGCTCCTCAGTACCAGGAGCACTCATGCATCCCCAGATCATGATGCTACCACCACCATGCTTTACTGTAGGCAAGACACAATGTTCTTGGTTCTCCTCACCAGGGTGTCGCCACACATGCTAAACACCATCTGAGCCAAACAAGTGTATCTTAGTCTCATCAGACCACAGGATATGGTTCCAGTAATTCATGCTCTTCAAAAGGTTGTCTTCAAAAACTGTTTGTGTGCTTTCTTCAGAAGAGGGTCCTTCTGGAACAATGGCCATGTAAACTGAATTGTTGCAGTTTGCACAACCAAGATATTTTACAACTAATTTGCTATATAAAATAAAATAACTAATAAAATAGAATAAAAAAGAAATCTCTCTCTCCCAATATATTTTAATACGGATTTGTTATAGATTTTACTTTATTCTAATTAATTAAACGTGAATTTATTACGCATTTATTTTGAGCAGAATGCAGCTATTAAAATCTTCAATATCTTTTAATATTTCCATCCCAACGCCTCGTATATCCTGAACTGACAGAGACAGGAAATGATGTCTGGCTGAATTTCGAGGGTAATTGGTCTATTATATGCTTGGCTGAGGAAAAATTCAGTGACGGCTGTCCAAGCTGAGTTGTGCTTAAATACTAAATAGCAAAGCAAGTCACAAAAAAAAAAGGAGCACTTCACTTTTTTTTTAACAACAGCGTTAATTTGAAGCAGTAGTATTTAATATATCAGTGATAGTAAATTGGCTGAAAAGGGAAAAGAGGAGTTTAATTACAGGGCAGACTGGTGGAGAATAACAGATTCTGGCAGAGTAATCAGATCTATTACCGGCACGAAGCGGCTTGCCTCGGCCACTGATTCTTTCAAAGATAAAAGCTTTAATTGGAAATCACTTCAGCCGCCTGTTAGGATCTCGTCTCAGCTACATTTAATATCCATTCTAAAGCTTCACAACTAAATTCCAGCAATGGATTTCATGGCACTTCGCTGATGGTGGTGGTGATGATGACAAGGGCTGAGCTCCAGTGTACAATATCATAATCTATCTGATATTATATAGCATTATAGTTAAACATAATACTGATCTGCATAACTTATATTTATATTTTAGCATAATTCATTCTTTTAATGCACATTCATGCTCTGCCCTTCAATAAAATGGTGCCACTTATTTCATCAGGGTAGAAAGCTTGACATATTGGCTTACTTTATTTGCTTAGACATGCTAAATGCAGGATGACTGGGGCACTTTATCAGCTGTAATCTATTCCAGAGGCTCAGATCTGTCAAGCATTCTTTATCCTGGTTACGGTTGAAGTGGATCCTGAGCCTATCACAGGAGCAATGGGTAGGAAGACACCATGCATACACTCATTTACTTCACAATACTATTTATCATAGCCAATTCACATATTACTATGGTTTTGCATGTAAGATGAAACCAGTGAACCCTAAGGAAACGACATGAAAATGAAGAAAATGAGAGAGCACAGAGGAAACCCACAGGGAAAACAGGTAGAATATAGAGAACAGGAAGAAATGAGAGATCCCAGAGGAAACCCACACAGAGAACAGGTAGAACATGGAGAACAGGAGGAAACCAGAGATCACAGAAAGAACCCCACATGGACCCAGGAAGAACAATCCACCATTTTTATAATTTGTTAAACTATTAAATGTATTTCTGTAAAATGTATGTAAAACGTACTGAAATATATGGACCATCACCCTCTTACCTTAGAGACCTCATTGCTCCTCGCACTGCACCACGCTGCAAGTTTCCTGTTAACAGAGTTGTAAGATGATTTATATTAAGTTTGTAATCTAGCATACCAGTGAAGATCTATTCATTGATAGAGACTTAAACCCATTTTGTATGTCACTCTAGACAAGGGCACCAGCTAAATGGCTACAAATGTAACTGCATGCTACAGCTATTACAACAGCATGGCTTTGTAGTAGAAGAGTACAGGTGCTGAACTACCTGCCTGCAGACCAGAACATGCACCAATTAAAAATATTTGGCACAGAAAATACACCAAAAACGATCCAGGACTGTTTGAATCCTATATCAGGCAAGAATGGGACAACATTCCTCTCCCAAAACTCCAGCAACTGCTTTTTCTCAGTTTCCAGAAGTTTCCAGAGAAGATACTACAGATGCTACACCGTGGAAATCACCTGTCTCAACTTTTTTGAGACATTTTGCTGGCATCAATATCATAATTACCTTCTTTTTTCTCAAACGGGATATTTCCTCAGTTTAAACATTTGATATGTTTTCTATGTTCTATTGTAAATTAAACATGGGTTTTATGAGATTTGCAAATGATTGTAAATTGTTTTAGTTTACATTTTACAATTGTTTTGGAATTGTGGTGGTACATGGAACAAACCTACAGGCTAAATGTATACATTCTAACCTCATAGCCCCTTTATCTTTGTAAAGCTGCTTTGGGAAAATGTTCATTGCATGTCCAAGTGCTCTACAAATAAACCTGAATTGAATTGAACAATCTTTTTTTTTACTTTCCATTTGCAACCATGTTTGATCGTACGGTATGGAATTCGTTCCTTCATGTCCGTGAATTTGTGTCTACTCACATTTTCTGCCATTTGCAATGATTTTCACTTGAACTTTACCACCATTTTGCTCTATTTTGCTCGGCGCTCCTTTGCTATTTGCACTGCTGGTTAAATGTTAACTGTGCTTCTTTGGCTTTGTACTCGCACAGTGACACTCTGCACAATGAAAATCAAGTTGAATCGAATCGAGTTTAATTTAACGATGGCGGTGATACTGACGACTTACCAGTTCTTATCGAAAATGTAATGTTTATCATTACTAAGGTGTATTTCTTCTTTCGAGTCTGCATCCTATCATGCATTACTGCTGTAATACCATTACGCAGTGTGCGAGATAAGATTCCGGCATGCAAGATGAAACGCACTTAATCACCCAACAGACTCAATCCTGGTGTCGGACAGTGTAAACAAATAAACAATCCCACTGACAGCCTCGGAAATTAAATTGTATATTTAATCCCTTTGTTGTGATTTTTTCCCCCTCTCTACATGACAGACTCAAATAACTTTCTCCGCTACTAATGTAATCTGCGCTTTTCTGCATACATTAATAATAAGTTTGCAGACTCTTACTGCAGGTGTGAGGCTTTTTGTGCTCTGACAAGTCATACTTTGTGAGCTATGTGCAATTTAAGCTCATTCATTGTCCGTTTTTTTACAGAACTCTGCCCACTAAGAAAGCTCAGAGTTTACTGTAACCATAACTATAACTATAAATTAGCAGAGACAGCCATGAAACTGAATTACTGGGGCATTCATGCAATCTGGCATTAATTAGACCAAATTATAGATCCTAGAAGACATTCTTATTGGTCAGTCTTTTCTCTAGCCTCTTGGCTTCACTCTAAATATTCACCTTTCTTTGTCTATATTCATTTATACATAACTTGTATAAATGACTTGTGACCTTAATAGGCATATTAAACACTCTCTGCCTGGGTGAAATCTAGACGACTCATTAACGGCAACAAAATTGCATCTACTGCGCCGCTGCTAATGTTTGGGCCGTACTAGAGGATAATTGGGCTGATTCGGAGGTCGCTTCACCTTTCCTGAATCCTGACAACTGCATAACGTGTCTCGATTTTAGGCTTGTCTTCAACGATTAGCTTCCCAGAAAATATCCTGTGGTGTGAGGGTTCATTTTCATTCTCTCCCAGTCCTTAAATGGCCTCTTCAATTTGAAATAATAAATACTTTACAAAATTATAATAGTAAAGGCAGGACGTGAGTGTAGGAACTCAGAATGCTCAGAAAGTGTACGGCAGGGTGTAGAGAGAGAAGTTGTGGTATTTTATGAGGAAGTCTGGTGTGTCAGAAAAGTATGTGAGGGTGGTGCAGGACATGCATGAGGACAGTGTGACAGCAGTGAAGTGTGCAGTATGAATGACAGATTGGTTCAAGGTGGAGGTTGGACTGCATCAAGGATCGGCTCTGAGCCCTTTCCTGTTTTCAGTGGTGATTGACAGGTTGACGGACGAGGTCAGACAGGAGTCTCCAAGGACTGATGTTTGCGGATGAGATTGTGATTTGTGGTGAGAGTAGGGAGCAGGTGGAGAAGAGCCTGGAGAGGTGGAGGTACGTGCTGGAGAGAAAGGGAATGAAAGTCAGTAGGAGTAAGACAGAGTACATGTGTGTGAATGAGAGGGAGGGCAGTGGAGGAGTGCTGTTGCAGGAAGAAGAAATGGAGAAGGTGGAGGAGTTCAGGTACCTGGGGTCAACAGTGAAAAGTAATGGAGAGTGTGTTAGAGAAGTGAAGATAAGAGTGCAGGCAGGGTGGAGTGGGTGGAGAAGAGTGATTGCAGGAGTGATTTGTGATAGAAGAGTATCTGCAAGAGTGAAAGGGAAAGTTTATAGGACTGTGGTGCGATCTGCAATGTTGTATAATTTAGAGACAGTGGCATTGAGTAAAAGACAGGAGGTGGAGCTGGAGGTAGCAGAGCTGAAGATGTTGAGGTTTTCAGGATGGACAGGATTAGAAATAAGTTTATTAGAGGGACAGCGCATGTAGGACATTTTGGAGACAAGGTGAGGGAGGCAAGATTGAGATGGTTTGGACATGTGCAGAGGAGGGACATGGGGTATATCGATAGGAGAATGCTGAGGATGGAGCCACCAGGAAGGAGGAAAAGAGGAAGGCCAAGGAGAAGTGTTCATGGATGTGGTGAAGGAAGGCATGCAGGTAGTTGGTGTGACAAAGGCAAATTCAGAGGACAGGGGGTATGGAGATCCGCTGTGCCAACCCCTAATGGGAGAAGCCAAAAGAAGAAGAAAATATGATGCCAAGCTGAACATTTTCCATATTATAAGGTTTGACCTGAAGACACATTTATTCACCAGAAATTCATGGAGTCACCATTATGGAGTTGTGAGTATAATCTAAAGGCGTGTAGTGTTTTATTCTGGACACAACTTGTAGCTGGCAGGTTTGATGACTGATCGAGGGTCCAGGACAAAAAAAAGAATTCACTCAATTTGGGGTCTCTCTCAATTTCAGCACAGAACGAAATAACAAGATTTTATTGTCCTTGTACTTCTGTGCAACACAGCTAGCGAGACTATGAACATCAGAAAACATCATAAAGCAACAATATAAAAAACGGATACTTAAATATAATGTAGTAAATGAAACAAAGTGGTACTGTAAAACAAAAAGACAGGTAGTGTGGACAATAAGGCAGACTTTTATGTCAGTCCCAACATTTACAACCTGATCAGCCAGAAAAGAATGTTCTAAAATGATCTAGTGTGTTTAGGAGGATATTACGATGTAAATGAGGGATTCGTAAGCCATTGGTAGACCTTTTTAAAAAAAACTGGACCTGCAAAATAATTTCAGCACAGATTTATTTCATGACAAAAGACAAAAACATCAGGTCCACATTCTCATTGCTGGGTTTGAGTTTTGAGGTTTGGAAAAAATAAAAATAAAATGTAAAGCACCAGTCGATAATTATGTGTAACAGTAAATCTAATGATTATTAAAATATATTTAATATTTTTGGATTTTTAATCACCATAAAAATGTCAAGGACCCAATCTATGTATCTATTTCGAAATGTGTTTTTGAAATTTTCTTTTCATTCAATGTTGTTTTTAGGTTGTCTTTTTTTTTGACTACTTGCTTCACCAATTCTGTGCTGATCAAATTATTTTCAAATCATCACCTCTGTGGTTTGTGATGAGCTGATTATGCTACACATCTGTCATTCTGCACAGCATCTGCAGTCTGCATTGGCTTGCAAATTCTCTAATTATACGTCCTTACAAATACAATTTTCACCCATTGGGCGATTAGCATCATCATATAAATGTGTTTATGAGGATTTAGTGTAAACAATTTTTCCCCTCCTGTTTAAAATGTTCGGTAATACTAGTTTGAATTGAGGATTTTGAGCATGTATCCGATTAGTCTTGCCTTGAGGCACATTGGATTAAAATATTGCGAAAATCAAACCTACGGTTTCGGAATTCAAAGGTCTGATCACATTAGCAAGGACATTTTTTCAACAAAATTGCTCAGTAGGCTCTTATATTTCAGCTTTAGTTTTTAGGAAACCAAACCAGTTCTTAATGTATCATTTCAATATAATAAAAACTGTTTTTCCCCATATACTATTTTAATGAAATGGTAGGAATTGCACATACTCTCCAAGAATACATTTTTTATCATCATCATCATCATCATCATCATCATCATCATTCCTAAATTATGTTCCAGTAGACTGGAGGAAAATCTGACAAAAACTACAAATTAGTTTATACTTTTAGTGACGCCCCGTTTAAATTTTGTCCTAAAGGTGTTGCATTATTTTCTATAACAGCAGCTTACAGTATTGGTGACTGCTAGGTGAATCAATACTCTACATCAGTGCACATATTCTAACATGTTATCTATAATAACAACTTGCACAGGTTTTTTTATTTTTATTTAAAACACATATATTTAGCATTTTTTTCTGAAGGAGCCTCCAAAGTAAGCAGAGGAAAAGCAGAAAGTTTATGTTTCCTGTTACAAAAAAGTCTTTAGGACACAGAATTCTCTGTAATATACCAAGCAAAATACAGTTTATATCTGTATAATTTTAAATTGTTTTTACAATTTACAGGTATAAAAGGATATAAATTGTATGTCATTCATTGAAGAAAAAATACATAATACAACCCCAGTTCCAAAAAAGTTGGGACACTGTGTAGAATAAAATACACAAAAAATTCATTGATTTGCACGTCCCAAAACTCTATACACTATATTTTATTCTTATTTTAAACATTTGATATTTGATTTAATTTGAAAAAAATATATATATATAATAATAATAATAATAATATATATATATATATATATATATATATATATATATATATATATATATATATATATATATAGTCAAGAAGCTTTTTAATTGTCATTTTAATGATTAATGGTTGCAGTATGTCTCAAAAAAGTTAGGACAGGGCCATGTTTACCACTGTGTGTAGCATTACATCTTCTGTCTGTATACATCTGGGAACTGATGAGACCAGATACCAGTTAAGTTTTGGGAGTGGATCATTGTCCCACATGTGTCAGATACAGGATTCTAGCTGCTCAACAGTTCTGGGTGTCCTTTGTTGTGTTTTTTAGTTTCATGATGCACCGCATGTTTTCAAACAGTAATAGGTCTAGACAGCAAGCAGGCAGTTCAGCACAGGGACTCACCTGTTGTCAATTAACCTCATTAGTTGCAAAATATTTCTCCAACTGTTTAATTATTTTGCCCTTTTTCATTGTTTTTTTTTTTAGATGTTCTACAACCATCAAATTTAATATCACTTTATTTTTTTCCTTAAAATAGTACATTTCCTCAGTTTCAACATTTGCCATGTTTTCTATGCGCTATTGTGAATAAAATTTGGGTTTAAAAGATTTGCAAAATTCTTTCTCAACGTTTTTGGAATTGGGGTTGCATGTGGAACATTTCCTGGGAATACAAGAACAAAAAACTTCTCCGTGACTGTTTAATCATCATCGTGGTAAAGACTTGATTGTTTTATTTTATATTTTTTTTTTGCACACAGTTACCGAGCACTTTATTAGGAACAGTACACTTATGTCAGGAAGTAATACAAATCCGTTTGCTCTCAAAACAGCCAGTTTTCATGGCATGGATTCAACAATATATTTCAAACATTCTTTTGAGGTTCTGCTTCATGTTGACACGATTGCATCATGCAATTCCTGCACATTTTTCAGGTGCAATTTCATGCTGCAGATCTCCCACTCTACAACATCCCAAAACTGTTCTATTGTATTTAGAACTGGTGACAGAGAGGGCCACTGAAGGACACTGAACTCATGTTGTCATGTTCAGAAACCCGGATTGAGATGACTTTTGCTTTGCGTTCTCATCCTGGAAGTAACTATAACAAGATGAGTAAATTGTGGCTACGAATGGTCACCAACAATCTTTAAAATAGGTTATGGCGTTCAATGCCTGATTGTATGTTTAAAGTGTATGCAAAAGGAAGGTTGGGGCCATGGATTCATGCTTTTTTGTGCCAAATTCCATCCTAACCATCTGTGTTCCTCATCAGAAATCAAAATTCCTTAGACCAGGACACATTTTACCAGTCTTGTCCAATTCTTGGTTGGCATAAGTAGAACCTTATGGGGTATTCTACTGTCATTGCTCATTCACCTCAAGGTTCGCGGTGGTGTGGTTTCTGAGATGCTTTTCTGCTCACCACAATTGCACTTGGTAAGTATTTGAGTTACTGTAGGCCTTTTGTCTGCTTAAACCAGTTTGGCCATTCTCCATCTGCAGTACTGTCACACAATGGACGTTTTTTTCTTTATTGCACCATTCTGTATAAACTTTGAGCGGGTCATGTGTGAAAATCTCAGGAGATCAACAGTTATTGAAATACTCAAACCAGCCTGTCTGGCAGCAACAATCATACCAGAGTCAAAAAGACTTATTGTATATTTACTTAAAAGAGGGCTGGATTCTGCCATCTCTCAGCTTTACATTATTAAATAGACGTTATGGTGTTGATTATTTGTCTGTTAAATGTCAATTTTGATGGACAACAGGTCTAAATATTGCAAAAAAATGAAAGTAAACGCAAAATGTACACATGATGTCATGAATACGCAAGAGTTAAGAAGTAAAACCAGATTCGGCCTGCATAAGTGCAGTCTGCTATGGGTTACGTATTGTTATCTCTACTGCTTTCAGAAAGAAAGGAAGAGGAAAAAAAAATCCTAAATGGAAATGAATGAGAAAATCGTATGCAATCGTACCGCATCGGCGTCATTTGACAGAAATGTACGCTGACAGCTGGATAAATCGAATCCGAAGCTCTGATAGCCGATGAAATAAAACAATCCTTGCTAGTGAACCCAGACTTTTGGATCGTACCCTCGTTTACGTTTCATAATACGCCCAAGCTTTTTCATGGAAACCACAACAGGGAACTGGAATTCATCTCAGAAATAACAGGAACAGAACATTTTCTTTCGCGCATATGAAACGATTTAGCAGGAAGCGCACGTTGGATTGCAGTCGGCATTGCGAGGCTGGAAGAAATGATAAGATAGGGTTATTCCAACAGTGACCTAGGATGTATATTTGTTGCTGATGAAAGATCAAGGCGTGAAGCTATTCAGTCTTTTTTTATGGCATCAGAAGCTCTAGAAGTAACGCAGTAATTTATATACACACACACACACACACACATGCAAGCGGCATGAACAAAAATGGTCAATAATAAACTCTTCACATGAATATAATCATTCCTGTAAATTAATGTACGGACCCCTACAGAAGGAATGGAGTAAAACGGAAAGAAACATAAAAGAGAGTTAAACTGTGTGCTTTTCGATTACAACAAGTTCTCCTGGCATAATTCAATAGCCCAAGTGCACATGGGGAAGATGCAGATAAAGAGAGGATTAGACAGAAATGCTGAGTATCGCTGTCCCGCTGAGGCGGATGTGTTGGAGGGTTTTTGGAGAAGCTGGCAGGGCAGGGGGCGAGAGATTAGTGCAAGCTTTGGACTCGTCTGAGGCAATTCCACACAAAGCCAGGAATCCAGCTGGGGCAAGTCGAACCCCCTCCTTTAGCATCCCGCTGATCTGCATCCATAATGACTGCTGTGCTTGCACGCCAAGAACTCCATGTACCATCCATCTCTCTTTCCCTCTCTAGCGTTCTCCTTCATTGGATCTTGCTGTGTGTCAAACCCAGGCTGTGTTTTTTTCTCTTTTTTTTCTTTTGATGAACCGATAAGATTTCTGTCAAACATCTGAGCTCTGACGTTCTGAAACTCCACCTTTTATAATCTTTTTTATATATATAGGCCAACATCCCAAACCTTTCCTTTCATACAAATCGTCCAGGCGGTGGGGTAAAATTCCTGTGGCTGTCCAAACAGCTGAGACCCTTCCCCTGATAACCATTTTGGGATGAGTAGAACATTTTCAGACTTTAACATTGCTTTACCATTAAAATACATTGCTGTGTAGTTTTCCATAACTGGGCACATTGAGCAATTTTTTAAAATCTCTTTTTTCTTGTAACCCAGAACCATCGCTGCTCTTCAGAGGAACAATAAGAACTTTGCTAGCCATATATAACGCTAAATTTTTATGGACTATAAAAAACATTCCTAAGAGGAAAAATAGGGAGAGAAAAAGAACAAGAAAAAGTATAAAATGATGGGAAAGATTAAATAATATGTTGTACATGTGTGTACAAAAATCAGTGTGACTTTCTGGCGTTCAAATCTTATTATAACAGGATCCTTAATGCTAAACAGTCCTATTATTGTGTGTACCTAATGACTTATCCCTAATAACCCTACTCACGCTTACACTCTTCCTATACCTGGACACTTTTCCTATGGGATTTATTGTAGCCATTGAATAATATGCTTTAGCATGAATAAGTAGGTAATAAGCCTGGATTTAAAGGGGTTACATCACTCTGGTCAAGAGAATGGTAAATTTCCCTTTTAGCTGTAACCATATCCTTTTAAGTGCAATATTATTTTCCTATTTATCTCCCATATATTATTTCCATCATTCCCAAATTCTTTTTTATGCAAGAGTCATTTTTATTTATTATCTTATTACAAATTCTGCTTTAGTCCATTTACGTTATAAAAGAAAGCTATAACAGTTCCCAATGTTTTATAAGTTCAAAAAGATTTATTTTACTCTGGTATAATATATTACTGTTGCAAAGTGCTGACACTGGAGACTCCTTCTAGAAATAAGATACAATACTTTATGGAGCCCAAGAGCAATTCAGTCAATTCAATTTTATTTCTATAGTACTTTTAACAAGTGTCCCAATGCAGCTTTCTGGAAATAAATGAAAATATACTTTTAATACAGGGACAATTTATTCAGGTAAATGATTCCCTCTTAGGAAAATCTAAATCTTTCAAAAGTAAACTATTGTGCTGTGCTGAACGATCCAGTCTCTCATATTATACACTCAAATTGGAAATGAATTGAGTCTATGAAGCGAATCTAGAGTCCCCTCTCTTTTGCTGCCTTTGAATCCTACATGCCTGTTGGTCAAAGCATATCTGCCAGAAACAGGTATATATTAATAAATTAGAATTTAATTTATTAGAGTAAATATATTGTAATTTTACCAAATAACTCTGTGGGTTTTTTTTTTTTTTAGTTTGTTTGTTTAATAATTTTTTATTACTCTTGGAGTGGTGCATCTGCCACAGGTCTACGTATGTAAATTAGTTTAAAATGATATTGTGCCAGAAAGAGCTCATTAATATACTGTAAACCTGTGATTTGCTTTGCAGCTGGAACGAGTGTAAGAGCTGCTGGTATGAAAAACTTTCAAAAATTCAATATTGCTGTAGTATAAAAGCCTGCAGCTCTCGCTATGAAAAGAGGTCAGACATCTCAATTAGACAATTGGGATCGTAGTTTAAACAAAAAGCAAAAAATGGGCATTTTTTTCTGTAATGTAGGCATTGGTTCAAATCCCTTTAGGAGTGATGGGATCGGTTCAACCTTCTGTAGGAGTCGCTAGGATTGATCTGAATTATTTTCAGGAGTGGGTTTGATTGATAAACCTTATGAAGAATTGATCTGAATTCCTTTTAGAGTAGATGTGATTGGGGAAACACTGCAGGATTGATCTAAATTCTTTAGGAGAGGGTGAGATTGGTGAAACTTTGAGTAAAATTGGGCTGAATTCCAGAATCAGAGTGGTTTGGATTGGGACACATTTCTAATAGAATAGTCAGGATTAGTTTGAATTTTTTGGGGTGGAAATGCTGGGATTATTTGTAAGACTGGTTAAAATTTCTTTGTATTATAACTCTTTGAAAGATTGATCAACCTTCTGAAGGTTATTTCGAAAGTCCTTTGGAATTGGGGGATGGGGGGTGCTGGAATTTCTGCAGGATTTGGTCTAAATTCCTTTAACTAACAAATTTTTTTGTAACCAAACCTTAATTAGTCCTGTGCTTCAGTTATTAATTTGGCTTTACTCTAATATTTGCTTTCAGAGTCTTTATTCAATTTTAACTGCTCTTTGCTCATAATTAGTTCTACCAAGCAGCATGTGTGGCCTTTATGATGGGAAGAGGAAGAGAAAAGATAATTACACTGTCTTGAGAAAAGGTGAGTCATTAGCATTAAAGTGGCATTAAATTTTATTGTTCATTAGCATCTCGTGTATATTTCAGCTCATGCATTTCCAGCAGCTTCATCGTGAAATCCCCCAATTCTGTTATTTCAATTGGCCGTATCCGTATCAACCCCATGAGTCTGTAAATGACAATTAATCCAACATGCAAACATCCAAACTGTAGCTGAAACTATTGTGGAACTGCCAGAGCAATACATTCATCATTGCCTTGATTAAATTCCATCATGGTGGACACAAAAGATTTGGAAGATTTTCCAATTTCTCTGGTAAGAAGAGATACAAAAGGCACTGGCAATGCAAATGACCAGAAGGTCTGTAAAAAAACAAAACATGATTACGATTGCGGAACAGAGATGTAGCTGAGGGAAATCGCATGTTTGCATACACAATTACGCTCAAAGCAGGCATCAGAAAAAATCGCCTACTACACTAGAATTTTATCAGTGTCCAGAAATAATAATAATAATAACAAAAAAATTAATCTGCAGGATGGGGACATTGAAGGCGCTGAAAATCCATTATGGCCTCACGAGGGAGGCTTTATGATGGAAATGCGGTGACATCATCATTCCAAGAAACGTTGGAAACTTGCAAAGCTGAGCCCGAGCAGCAGTCAGAGCTTGTGCAGCCGTATTAATCTAGATTTTGCGGTGTCTACTCTGACTTCAAACGGCCAGACAGGCACGAAGCGTTTCAGTTTAGCCCCAGAGGTTAGTGACGGGTGTGAAAAGGAGCTCTTTCTTCCAATTCTTTTTTGTGTGGTGCATTTCTGGATACCCATTTGTACTTGTACTGTGAGGAGAGATGAAGGTGAAGGATGGCTCAGGATATGAGCGGACGTGAAAAATCTGCTCGGTAACAGCGTCGAATCCACAAACTCGTCAGAGACACGCGGACATCCTAACAAAGAGCGGTCACCCGAAACAAATGTGTGTGTGCTCGCCGAGCGCCTTCGTCAGCAAACTTATAAAAACCAGATGAGCTGTCCACTCGGGGTCACCGTGAGATCTGTTTCGAAGCATCGCCAAAGCCAGAATTACAATAAATACAATCTGAAACATGGAACATGGGCCGTCAGCAGATGGGAATGATCAAGAAATTAGGTGTGTTAGATTAAACGGACTACAGGGGAATCAAACTTATGCACTATAGAATCATTCAAAAACAAGTTTAAAAACGATTTGCAGTCGACACCACCCTAATAAAACTATCCTTTCCTTTATTTATATTAGAATGAAATTGAAACTGAGGTATAAACCAGGATTAGCTTTTTTTTTGTATTAAAAATATGCAAATAAGGCAAACAATTATCAACCATGCGCTAATTTGCATGGCCTAAATAAACAAGTTTACCTCAGAATTACAAAAATACATCTAGTGAAATGAACATACTAAACTTATTGAACTGATGTTTAATGCAGTTGTTTGAAAAACAAACGGCACAATGTTTTATGTATAACAAAAAAAAGCTTATTCTGCAAATTAACATATAGTCATCATCTAAAAACATTTTATAGAACAAATTAAAAAAAAACAGCAATTAAACTTTGTGTACATGCAGAGAATATAAATATACAGTATTCCTTATAAATCTTCTTATTCACAAATAAAATAAATCATTACACAAAATCTTTTTGTAAATAAAGGATTGTTACAAACATTACAAATAAACAAATAATTAACATATACAACAGTTATTCACAAACATTACAAAGATTGGAAACATTTTATATGACAAATGAAGTAATGAAATAATCATACATATATATATATATATATATATAGATAGATAGATAGATAGATAGATAGATAGATAGATAGATCTATAACATTCTACAACATACCTGTCATATCAGTAGCAAAAAGAAAGAGTAACATATCAGGTTTGAGCAGGACAAATGTCCCAGAGACACTCCGGTAATTATTACATTACTTTACCTCCGTATATATTGAACTAATCCAGGAGTAAACTTTGGTAAATAAAGTTGGCGGTATGTCAGTCAACACAGCGCTGTTAGAAACCGCAGGACTATCAGTACAACCCAGTGTATCTCCATATCTGTGCTTACAAACATCACCTCGCCTCGACTTGGCTCGCCCGAGGCCCTGAGCTGCTCGGTGTCATACAAGAAGTGTCAAGATGCTCGACTCAAGTAAAGGTTCCACATCCCTTTATTTTCCTACCAACGACTACGAATGTGTATGTTTGTGTTTGCATCGGAATAAATCTTTGCATGGATTACGCCCTGCACATTTTATGAGAGTGAACCAAAACAAGAGTCTGAGCAAACACGAAGCCGTCATGCCGCATATAAACTCCTGCACATCAAATTTTCAGAGCAGGGATGAGGCTGTACTCGGGGGAACTGGATCTCTAACCAAAGACCTTTGGTTCTTCATATGTTGATTACAAAAAAAAAGAAAAAACGTGCATGTTTTCAATTCAGGACTGTAATAGAACATATTAACATTTTGGTAAAGGTTTAAAAGCAAACAAACTAACAAAAAAAAAGGTGTGTATATAATATCTGTTGTGTGTATCTAAATGTTTACCTGCGTAGTGTGTCTGTGTTGTGTATCTGCATCTCTATTGGGTATATGTAGTGTTAATATGTATTGTATATAAGTGTTTATCTAGTGTGTATCTGCATTGTGTATCTGTAGTATTTATGTGCAGTGTGTATCTGTAGTGTGTATATGAATTGTGTATCTGCAGTGTGGATGTGTAGTGTGTATCTGTATTGTGTGTCTGCAGTGTTTATGTGCAGTGTATGTGTGTAGTGTGTATCTGTAGTGTTTATGAGCAGTGTGTGTATGTGTATCTGCATTGTGTATCTGCAGTGTTAATGTGAAGTGTGTATGTGTAGTGTGTATCTGCAGTGTTTATGTGCAGTGTGTGTGTATAGTGTGTATCTGTATTGTGTGTCTGCAGTGTTTATGTGCAGTGTATGTATGTGTATCTGCATTGTGTATCTGCAGTGTTAATGTGAAGTGTATGTGTAGTGTGTATCTGCAGTGTTTATGTGCAGTGTGAGTGTATAGTGTGTATCTGCAGTGTTTGTGTAGTGTGTGTGTAGTATGTGTCTGCATTGTGTGTCTGCAGTGTTTATGTGCAGTGTGTGTGTAGTGTGTATATGTATTGTGTGTCTGCAGTGTTTATGTGCAGTGTGTGTAGTATGTGTCTGCAATGTGTATCTGCAGTGTTTATGTGCAGTGTGTATGTGTAGTGTGTATCTGCATTGTGTATCTGCAGTGTTTATGTATAGTGTGTATCTGCATTGTGTATCTGCAGTGTTTATGTGCATTGTGTGTAGTGTAGTGTGTATCTGTATTGTTTGTCTGCAGTGTTTATGCGCAGTGTGTGTGTGTATATGTATTGTGTGTCTGCAGTGTTTATGTGCAGTGTGTGTAGTATGTATCTGCATTGTGTGTCTGCAGTGTTTATGTGCAGTGTGTATCTGTAGTGTGTATCTGCATTGTGTATCTGCAGTGTTTATGTGCAGTGTGTATGTGTAGTGTGTATCTGCATTGTGTATCTGCAGTGTTTATGCATAGTGTGTATCTGCATTGTGTATCTGCAGTGTTTATGTGCATTGTGTGTAGTGTAGTGTGTATCTGTATTGTTTGTCTGCAGTGTTTATGCGCAGTGTGTGTGTAGTGTGTATCTGTATTGTGTCGCTGCAGTGTTTATATGCAGTGTGTTTGTAGTGTATCTGCATTGTGTATCTGCAGTGTTTATGTGCAGTGTGTGTGTGTGTGTGTTTGTGTGTGTAGTGTGTATCTGTATTGTGTATCTGAAGTGTTTATGTGCAGTGTGTGTGTAGTGTGTATCTGTAGTGTGTATCTGCATTGTGTGTCTGCAGTGTTTATGTGCAGTGTGTGTGTAGTATGTATCTGCATTGTGTATCTGCAGTGTTTATATGCAGTGTGTGTGTGAGTATTGTGTATCTGCATTGTGTATCTGCAGTGTTTATATGCAGTGTGTGTGTAGTGTGTATCTGTATTGTGTGTCTGCAGTGCTTATGTGCAGTGTGTGTGTGTGTGTGTAGTATGTGTCTGCACTGTGTATCTGCAGTGTTTATGTACAGTGTGTATGTGTAGTGTGTATCTGCATTGTGTATCTGCAGTGTTTGTGCAGATACACAATGTACAGTCTTAAACTGTATTCTATTTCTGCAGTGTGTATCTCATGTGTTGATCAGTTTTGTGTATCTGCAGTGTGTTTCTGTGGTGTGTATTTCATGTTTTTTCTGTAGTGTTGATGCACAGTGTTTATCTGTACTGTGTATCTGTAATATTTATCTGCAGTGTATTTTTGTATTGTTTGTCTTTGTCTTATCTGTACTCTGTACTTATAGTGTTTATCTGCTGTGTTTATTTGTTCATTTTTCTGTATTGTTTTTCTGCAGTGTATCTATAGTGCCTATTTGAAGAATGTATGTATTCACAGTGTGTATTAGTGGAATATACAGTAGTGTGAAAAGTGTTCACACACACAAGTTTCAGATCATCAAACTAATTTAAATATTAGTGAAAGATAACACAAGTGAACACAACATGCAGTTTTTAAAAGGTTTTTATTATTGAGGAAAAACAAAATCCAAAACTACATGGCCTTGTGTGAAAAAGTGTTTGCCCCCCTGTTAAAACTGTGGTTTATCACACCCGAGTTCAATTTCTCCAGCCACACACAGGCCTGATTACTGCCACACCTGTTCACAATCAAGAAATCTCTTAAATAGGACCTGCCTGACAAAGTGAAGTAGACCGAAAGATCCTCAAAAGCTAGACATCATGCTGAGATCCGAAGAAATTCAGAAACAAATAAGAAAGAAAGTAATTGAGATCTATCAGTCTGGAAAAGGTTATAAAGCCATTTCTAAAGCTTTGGGACTCCAGTGAACCACAGTGAGAGCCATTATTCACAAATGGCAAAAACATGGAACAGTGGAGAACCTTTTCAGGAGTGGGCGGCCGACCAAAATTACCCCATGAGCACAGTGACGACTCATCCAAGAGGTCACAAAAGACCCCACAACAACATCCAAAGAACTGCAGGCCTCACTTGCCTCAGTTAAGGTCAGTTTTCATGACTCCACCATAAGAAAGAGACGGCAAAAATGGTCTGCATGGCAGAGATCCAAGACGAAAACTGCTGAGCAAAAAGAACATAAAGGCTCGTCTCAGTTTTGCCAGAAAACATCTTGATGATCACCAAGACTTTTGGGAAAATACTCTGTGGACTGACGAGACAAAAGTTTTTTTTCAAACTTTTTTTTGAAAGGTGTGTGTCTCATTACGTCAGGCGTAAAAGTAACACCACATTTCAGAAAAAGAACATCATACCAACAGTAAAATATGGTGGTGGCAGTGTGATGGTCTGGGGCTGTTTTGCTGCTTAAGGACCTGAAGACTTTCTGTGATAAATGGAACCATGAATTCTGCTGTTTACCAAAAAATCCTGAAGGAGAATGTCCGGCCATCTGTTCGTGACCTCAAGCTGAAGCTGAACTTAGATTCTGCAGCAGGACAATGATAAAAAAAAACAACACACCAGCAAGTCCACTTCTGAATGGCTGAAGAAAAACAAAATGAAGACTTTGGAGTGGCCTAGCCAAAGTCCTGACCTGAATCCTATTGAGATGCTGTGGCATGACCTTAAAAATGCGGTTCATGCTCGAAAACCCTCCAATGTGGCTGAATTACAACAATTCTGCATAGATGAGTGGAGGAATTTTGGTCCACTCATCTATGCAGAATTGTTGTAATTCAGCTATTTCAATTCAACACTTTTTCACACAGGGCCATGTAGTTTTGGATTTTGTTTTTCACTCAATAATAAAAATCAACTGCATGTTGTGTTCACTTGTTTTTGTACTAATATTTAAACGAGTTTGATGATCTGAAACATTAAAATGTAACAAACATGCAAAAAAAAGGCATTTTTACTGTAGTGACCTTATTTATTTATTTCCTTTAAATTATATATATATAAATTTATGACGTCTCTTGTGCTTTAATTTCCATTTCATTATCTGTAGCCATTTTATTTTTGCACAAAAGGCCCCAAGAAGCCCCTTCATTCTGTCACATATAGAATTAAAGCTGTGTTTTAGAGGAAAAGTCACTTCCTGGACACCTTTCCATTCGTTTTTTTGTTTTTTTTTAATTTTATAGTCATATTTTCCTCCAGAGAGCAACAACTGAGCATGAGCTCTGATTAAATAAAGTGTCCATGAGCACATGAAAACAGGCGCAGAGGGAAAATCACTTTCCCACCTGTGAGTGAACCGTTTTTTTTTTTTTTTTTTTTTCGCAGCTTCCTGCCAGTTCATATTGCCTGCACGATGCGTAAAATTAAACTTCCAGAGGAAAGACTGGGACGTGCTGTGAAATGTCAAAAGCACTAGAACGTCTCCTTTGGGAACCGAGGACCCATTCATTTGGATCCCAGAAAAACTAACATCCTCATGTGTTTCCTGTGTCACTGCCAAACCAGTGAAGGCTACAAACTCGTATTTTTTTTTTTTTCGCTGACAAGAAGTTATAGCTTGCACCATTTTAGAGTCACTCTAGGGACTGAAAATCCCAGCAGGGTTTTCTTTTTCAGTTTTTTCTTTTTTTGTTTTGTTTGTTTGATATGAAGTCAGCTCGGTGTTGTGTGTATGGCGAGATAAAATCAATTTTACACCCAAAATCTTGCGATGTGTCTGAATACAGATGATGGAGATGTAATTGTGCAACAGAACTGGAGAATAAAATCGTAAACAAACATGCTGAATAGAAATCTCCTCATCTGTGCATCGTATTATTGCACAAGAATTACAGCTTTTATATTTTTCTCTTGTTTGCTTTTATAGTTTTATGTTCTCAGGGTTGATCTCCTCAGCTCTGCAATGCTTCTGTGCATCGAATCTAATTATTCATGTGATTGTTCACATCCTGGCTTTCTTCATCTGATTTTATGGCAGAACCGAACACCTGTGATTGCATGTTTGTGTTGTTCGGGGGGAAAAAATTACACACACACACAAACATTGACTTGACACGGTTCTTAGGTTCTCAGGTGTGTACAAACATTGTAATTAGATGCAGCGCACACATCTGGTGTTCGGTTTCAATATCTGAATGTGTGAATGTGTTTTTGCTCTCCGTTTGGCTGAGGTGTGTATCTTCAATGTGTATTATTGGTATTTATCTGTAGTGTATATTTCTTGTGTGTATATTTGTATTTTATTACTGAAATATGTACATGTAGTATAGCTTTTTTTAGTGTGTATGCGTGCTATTTCAACAACATTAACCTGTAGTGCATATGTGTAATATTTATATGTGATGAGTACATGTAGTATGTAAGAGTAGTGTGTATCTATAGTGTATATAGTATGCATCTGATGGGTTTTTGTGTGTATCTGTAATATTTATTTTCAATGTTTTTCTCTAGTCTATTGTAATAATCTGTATTGTATAGTATTTATGCAGTGTGTATCGGTAGTATTTATGCTCTATGTTTATCTGCAGTGTGTATCTGAAAGATTTTTCCTTAGTACTTATTTGTAGTGTGTATCTGTAGTATGTATTTGTAGTATTTTTTTGTTTATTTGTAGTATTCAACTGTAGTACTTATCTGTAGTATTTATTTTATAGTGGGTATGTGTAATATATTTTTATTTGTAGTGTGTATCTGTAGTATTTATAAGTAAAGTGCATCTGTAGTATTTATTTTTTATGTTTATAAGTAGAGTGCATCTGTAGTATTTATTTTATAGTGCATACGTGTAATATATTTTATTTATTTATCTGCAGTGTGTATCTGTATCATTTTTTTATTTGTAGTGTGTATCTGTAGTATTTATCTGTAGTGTGTATCTATAGTATTTATCTGTAGTGTGTATCTGTAGTATTTATCTGTAGTGTTTATTTTTATATTTATCTGTAGTGTGTATCTGTAATATTTATGTTCAATGTTTTGTAGTTTATAGTGATTATCTGTAGTGTAAAGTATTTATACAGTGTGTATCAGTAGTATTTGTTTTCTATTTTTATCTGCAGTGTGTATCTGTAGAATTTTTAGTACTTATTTGTAGTGTGTATCTGTAGAATTTATGTGTAGTGTGTATTTGTAGTATTTAATTGTAGTGTGTATCTGTAGTATTTTTCTTGATGTTTATTTGTATTGTGTATCTGTAGTATTTAATTGTAGTGTGTATCTGTAGTATTTCTTTTGTTTGTAGTGTGTATCTGTAGTATTTATCTCTAGTGTGTGTCTGTAGTTTTTATTTTTTAATGTTTATAAGTAGAGTGCATCTGTAGTATTTATTTTATAGTGTGTATGTGTAATATATTTTTATTTGTAGTGTGTATCTGTAGTATTTATCTGTAGTGTGTATCTGTAGTATTTATCTGTAGAGTGCATCTGTAGTATTTATTTTAGTGTGTGTGTAATATATATATATATATATATATATATATTTTTATTTATCTGGAGTGTGTATCTGTAATATATCTTCCTGATGTTTTATTTGTATTGTGTATCTGTAGTATTTATTTTATAGTGTGTATGTGTAATATATTTTTATCTGTAGTTTGTATCTGTAGTATTTATAAGTAGAGTGCATCTGTAGTATTTATTTTATAGTGTGTGTGTAATATATTTTTATTTTAAGTGTGTATCTGTAGTATTTATCTGTAGTGTGTATCTGTAGTATTTATCTGTGGTGTGTATCTGTAGTATTTATAAGTAGAGTGCATCTGTAGTATTTATTTTTATGTTTATAAGTAGAGTGCATCTGTAGTTTTTATTTGAAGTCTGTATCTGTAGTATTTATTTTATAGTGTGTGTGTAATATATTTTTATTTAAAGTGTGTATCTGTAGTATTTATTTTATAGTGTGTGTGTAATATATTTTTATTTTAAGTGTGTATCTGTAGTATTTATCTGTAGTGTGTATCTGTAGTATTTATATATAGTGTGTATCGGTAGTATTTATTTTATAGTGTGTAATATATTTTTATTTAAAGTGTGTATCTGTAGTATTTATCTGTAGTGTGTATCTGTAGTATTTATATATAGAGTGCATCTGTAGTATTTATTTTATAGTGTGTACGTGTAATATATATATATATTTTTATTTATCTGGAGTGTGTATCTGTAATATATCTTCCTGATGTTTTATTTGTAGTGTGTATCTGTAGTATTTATTTTTTATGTTTATCTGTAATGTGTATCTGTATCGTTTTTTCTTTTATTTGTCGTGTGTATCTGCAGTATCCATCTGTAGTATTTACATTTTTAAGTTTATCTGTAGTGTGTACCTGTATTTTTTTTAATGTTTTTGTATTATGTATCTGTAGTATCTACTGGAACATCCCAGAAGAGTGGAGGTTATTATGACAGAGAATGGGGACTACATGTGGAATGAGATGTTCAAAAAGCACATTATAGTCAGGTGTCTGCAAACTTTTGTCCATCAAGTGATTTTTCTATATAATAAATCATCTAAAATGTTTATTTCAGGAAGGTTTATGTGCAGTGTGCATGTGAAATGAATGTCTGCAGTGTGTATCTGGAAGGTTTATGTGCACAGCTGCATGCATATTTTTTGTATTTATGTGTAGCATATATCTGCATGGGGTTATATACAGGGTTTAGGTGTAGAGATGTGTATCTGCAGTGTGTATTTTTTAGTGTTTATCTGTGTTGTGTGTCTTTGGTGTGTAATTGTAGTGTGAAGAGTTCTCCGTATTGCTTCTACAGTTCCTGTAGTGTTTATCTACAGTGTGTATTTGTAGTATTTCTATATATTGTGTATCTATAGTGTGAATCAGTGATGTGTATCTGTTGTGTGCCTCTGTATCATATCTGTGTTGTGTACTTACCTTGCTCAACCACCCATTTCATTCGGAGTTTATGTGTCTGAAATTTGCTCTTGTTTTCTGTCTCTCCTTCGAGAGTTTCATCATTTTCTACATTTCTGATATTTAATTGAATGCACCGTGTCTCTGCAAGAGAGCAACAAGGGAAAGGAAAAGGGCGAGTCTTTGTTCCAGGGGAGGGGACGCTTCTACTCCAGGTCTAATCAAGCTGGCCTACTTTCCTCTATTATTCTCCCGCTCTCAGGACGGCTCTTTTAATCCGCTGACTTTTCACCGAGTCTGCTCTAGGGCGATCGGTCTACAGCCGTCTACTCCGAGCAGGGATTTCTCAACGCTAGGAGAAATGTGTTCAGGATTTTGACCGCACCGACTCTTTGTGTCGGAGGCAGAAATAGATCCGTTTTACATAAACGCATCTCTCATGTCAGCATCTTCATGTGGTTCATGAAAGGTCATCCTAGATACATTTAACATGAGCTACTTTTTATTTTTTGGCTGTCCCAGAAGCAATATTATAAAAGTGTGTGTGTGTGTGTGTGTGTGTGTGTGTGTGTGTGTGTGTGTGTGTGTGTGTGTGCTTTATTTTTGGCATTGTAGTGAACCTGAATGTTCACCTGGGGGCGCTCAAGGGAAATGCATTTAATTAATTAATTAATTTTCAAACTGGGAGGTCTAACAGATCATACAACACAGTGAGGTTATGTCAGGTGTCGAAATATTTAAAGCATCCGATGCTGCGAAATAAATTACTGTTTGAAATGAAATTCATAATCTGATCCGCTTCACTTTTCCTAATATGCCAGATGTAGCATTTTTGTTAAATCATAAAATTTGATTCTGAATTTGAAGAGCTATAAAGCTTATATTAAAGAGCTTATTTGAAATGGGATCATTATAACACTTGAATATTAAACCTTAAGCACAAAAACCAAGCCAGATTCAATTCAGAACATTTTTCATTCCTCAGGCATAACACTACATTTTCATATAGTTTGGTATTAAGGCCAGTTTTTAAAACCACCTCTTTATACATTAACTTCTATTCAGGAAGCATTAAATACAGCAAGAACTCTGTGGGTGTTCATCATCGACATGGAAATTCTCAGAACTGCAGTGTGCCACTAATGTAAGAGTCATTTTGGTAAAAGAAAGAATTATTTTGTTATTTTTTGGTGTATTAATGATTTTCTGTTTGTTTTATATACTGTATATGATTCCTATGTTATACTTTATAGATGTATCATGTGATTTCCTCAAGCAGCTTCTCCCTCCTGATTGGGTAAGCATAAGTTTCAGTTCGGCATTGTTAGTTGAGGAAGCTATCGAGCTGACGGCGTGCACTGGTCTTCTTATACATCGATCAGGCATAATCTCTTCATCATGGCACCTGTTAGTTTGTGGAACATATTAGGCAGCAAGTGAACATTTTTGTCAAAGTTGATGTGCTAAAAGCAGGAAAAATGGGCAAGCGTATAGATAAAAGAGAGAAAAAGAGAAAGCGAATGCTGGTTCATGTGATCCAATCCATAAGTACGGTACGTGATTTTTGAGCATTGCATTTCACATTTAGTCTAAATTTGCTCTTATAATTCCTTCCACTCTTCTGGGAAGATGTTTCACTAGATTTTGTAATGTGTTTATGGATATTTGTGTTCATCAGCCGCAAGGGTGTTATGAAAGGCAGGTACTGATGTATGTCTCCAAAGCATGTAAACCAGATCTTCAAGGAGCTCACTTTGTGCACAGGGGCATCACCATGCTGGAACAGGTTTTGGGTTTCCAAGTTCAAGTGAACACATTTATTAAATCGCATCTAAAGACGTCCTGTACAATTGAGTGCCTTTAGATTTGTGGTAACAGTTTGGAAAAGAATCACATATAGCAGGAACGGTCAGGTGACCCAATACTTTTGGCAATATTGTGTGTGTGTGTATATATATATATATATATATATATATATATATATATATATATATATATATATATGACTTGTACATCTGACTTTCACTTTTCTTCTAATGTACTTGGTCATGCCCGTGCAGCTGTAAATGTATCACTGCATATATTTGGCCTGGTGTAAATGGCAGTGCTACATTACTATCAAGGGATTATGGGTATTTTACCAAGCCTTAGTTGGATCAACAGTGGGTTTGGATGTAACACGGGCTTCCGCTTTTAGGGCCAGGAGCTTAGTGAAGAGGGAAACCGCATGATGGGATAGATTTTGGTGCTTTTTAGCATTTGATAAGGGTTTAAAGAGTTCCTCTCACATCGACCATACGAGAAAAGAGAGGATTTTTTTTTCTCAAAAAAAGGAGAACAAAATGAACAAGATACAGATGGGCTTTTTGGTATTAAGTTGTTTTTTTTACCTCAGCTAACAAAATGTAAATCACTGTGAAGTGGTTCTAGAGATTTACTCCTGGTCTCCTAGTTTAAATGAAGGGAAAATTGTATGCTACCACATCCAAAGACCACCTACAGTAAACAATTGTGTGCCTTCAACTTTTTGGTAACAGTTTAAGGATAAAGCACATATGGCTGGAAATATCAGGTGTCCCAATATTATTTCCATATAGTATATTAACCTTAAGGAAGAAATGTTAATTTCTAGTTTTAAGTTAGCTTGGTGAAATGAAAGCTAGTCTACTAATTCCTGTAGCCAACTAGGTAGTCTGTAAAGATATGGACCAAAAACAAAAAAATAAAAATAATATTTTATTTTCAAAGTTGGCTTTGTACCATTGCAATTTGAATATCAGTTACTCATCAGTTAGCATGCTAGTTAGCTAGTTAATCTTCAAAGTTTGCAAACAGATCCTTTCTGATGTAAGCTTTGTGCCAATGCAACTAGCATACAGGTTCCTGTAGCTAACTAGTCTGCTTGTGAAAATGCTAGCTTAACTTATAAACTTATATCTTGTAATATAAATTTTCTAGATGCTAGGCAGATTAAAAAAAAAATTACTCTTTTTTTTGAACATGCTCACTGAAATGAATTAGTAGTTGTACATACTGTATATCATGCGACCTGGGATTATTCCTCTGTGGTTCTTAATACAATAACAACTAAAATTAAAAATCAGCATTCATCAGAAGTGCAAACACTGCTAGGAATCTAAGATATACAATCGTTAAATCAAACTCTTCACTGAGGTGACAAATTACAGCGAGATTCTAGTCTCTTTGGACTAATCACTAAGCCCTTGATAACGTACTTCAGCTTAGATCTATTTGGAAAAGGTTAGCTGTTGGAAAATTGCTCATCGCTGTTGCCTTCTCTAATGTCACGTCCTCTGAGGAAAAAATATCAGGCACAGGAGGAAGGAAGAGACAAGTGATCAGATTCCGAGCAAAGACAAATATAAATGGATCTAAATTCAATGGAAGTGAATGGAAATACAGTCGTGATTGAAGCGTTGTTTTGTGTTAAAATCATCACAATCATGGTAACACAAGTTTGGTCTGAACAAATGGTGCGAAGCGAAAATTCAAATTCATACTTTATTGATCACATTCCAAACCATGCAATGATGTTCAATGGAGGGTCTTTTTTTTAATTAACTGTCTGTGATACCAAAATAGCATACAAAAATATAAAAATTATATACATTATGGATGTTAAGGTTAGAGTTAAACATCTTTCATACAAAATGGAATTCAATACCACTTTCTTTCCTCCAAAAAAAAAAGAAAAAGATTAACTGAAAGACGTATATGACCTGTATAGTTGATGAAGCCATCATTCCTTACAGTACCAATACTAGACAGTTTAAGGTTGTAAAATGTTTTCCAGTCTTCATCTATCCAGTTTCAATGATCCTGTAGCCTTAAGGCCCCTCTCTCAGCTGACAGAAAATGTTTGATGTCCTGATGTGGACTTTTGCTGTTGCAGCCCAACCACCATATGGTTCATATAGTTTTTGAACATGGTGAGAAGGTTATCTGCTCACCACTGTTGTAAAGACTTATGTGATTTACTTTGTTCGTTTTTCCCATATATTCTCCTCAGATCTCGGTCATCACTAAGACCTTTTCACCCACAGAACCATCACTCACTAAATGTTTTTTGTTTTTCGCACCATTCTGTGTAAACTCTAAAGACTGCATGTCATTCCCAACTTCTCATGCACCAATGACTATGGTACTCCGGGATAACACATTTTTTCACATTCTGATGTTTGATTTGAACCTACTACAGTAACTACAACTAACTACAAACTAAAGCTCTTGATCTGAATCCACATTATGCTGCTGCTATAATCGCACCAATATTCATTTGCCTGTGAGTCAAATCTCCAATTACCCATGAAATACTAATAATATAATAATTTTACGATATAATAAAACATAATACACTGTCAGGCAAACGTCACACAGTGCCTTTTCATTAATATTGGCACCCTTGTCAAAGTTCAACAACTTTTCACATCACATCACAGTTATATTCCTTGTTCATGGTTATTCACTTGTGATGACTAAGGGAATTCGGTATGTGTTACCTTTTATTTGTACCCTGTGAAACACGAAGTCATGGTTGAACAAATTTATGTTCCTACTCACCCAGATATACTCTAAATATTAATTATCAGTGGAAATATACTCGAAATATACTTTACTTTTCTGGATTTATAAGAATGGCAATAATTGAGGCTCCCATGTATTTAACAAAGAGATCGTTTTCGATATCCATTAGAGCTTTTTTATGAACACAAATAATAATTTTCCACATCTGTCATTGCTCATATTTACCAAATCTGCCAATATATATCATACATTTTTTTTTCAACTCTAAAGCATCTTACAAAGAACAGGAACTTTTAAATATAAATTAGATCAACTTTTATACAATTTTATAAGCAAATGACTGTGTAAAAGCTGAGTAAAGAAAATTTTTTTTTAAGTTGTTGGACTTTTTAATAGACTCAGTTGTATATGTAACTCTTAGCGAACACAAGCAATGCTTTAATGGGATGCTAACGATGCGGCTGTGACTCCGAGCTTGTTGAGAATTTTCGGGTGCCAGGTTCGAGATTTACCCTCGGAAAAACATTTGCATATACACAATGAGATGGCTCCATACGTTCGGACCGAGAAGAAGCCCGCGGGCCATGGAGACGGTGACCAAAACACAATAATTGTGAGTCAAATTCTTCCTGACACTGATCCTGTCTTGTATGGGGGACTGGACCCGGATCGCAAGGCGTCCCTCCACAGCTTGTTCCTGTCACTTGTTACTGCTGCTGCTGTGTAATTTGCCTGTACCCTCGTGCCTACACGATGTTCCACCGTAACGCTGCAGAGACATAATCTGTCCATCAGCTCTCACTCATCAACCAAGACGGGGATTTTTTTCCCACCAGAAAATATACTTCTTTATCTTTTTTTTTCATAAACACACAAAATACTGGGGTTGTATGTACAGCTGTCAATAGTGTAAATTAGAACAACAGCTGTTTAACGTGACACAACGCTCAACAAAAAACACACACGCCGCACCACGAATGAGACGCAGCGAAAAAATGAGAAGTGACTGGATGCAACCGAGATGCTAAACAGAACAACCGCGCCGAGGGTGTCAAAACCAAACCTCCAATTGACTGACATTAGTGTCAAGCTCTCTGTCAAGTTTCTTCAGGATATGTTCTCGCATAACAATGCAGACAAAAATATATATATTTTTAACCCCCCCCCATTTTATTTTAAATAATAAAATAAAATCCTGCCTCATGCAAATCTTCATCTGGCACCAGGATGCTGTACAATGCTTTTTCCTTCCTTTTTGGGCGCCATTTTGAGAAAACAGTCAGCACCTCGGCGGAATACCCAAAATGTCGGCGTGACATTTATTACAAAAAACCAAAATAGCGGAACTCAAAGAGACTTGTTTGTGAGGAGAAGATTTTTTTGGGAGTTGTTTTTAAAAGGCAGAGCAGCTGCGTTTCAGGATGTGTAGAGATTTTTTTTCCCTCCGCCGACTGAACGAGCCGTCTCCTAAGATAACTTTTATGCTTCTCTTTTTCTGTTCATTTGACGTCGACTTCCAGGCTTTTGTTCGGGTTTGTAGCCCTTTTGAGAACGTTCTGCTGTCAGAGATGATTTAAGGGAAATCCGTGTGGCGCCATTAATAGTCAAAACAGCTCTCTATATTATCATTCCTCGAACTTGTATACTTATTGCAGAATTAGATGTTCCGGAGTCTTTAAAAGCCATTGCTTTTACACTGTAGACTTCTGCCTTTTTAATAACTCCGGGCATTTATTTAGTAGGGTTTAACGTTTCCACACAGTGGTCAACAGGAAAGATGGAGGAGTTCTCAAGTTCTCCAGAAATCTATTTCACAGTCGCTCGTGCAAATATCCAGGTTTCATTACTTAACACAGGCCACTCACCTGTACACAAAATCAAACTGTTCAGCTAAAGGCTATACTGACACACACACACACACACACACACACACACACACACACACACACACACAGACATGTTTTTCTTCTGCAAAATTTTAAATAAACACACCACTGCCACATTATCAGACCCGAGGAAACAAAAGCGAACGAGAACTGTAATAATGATTATATTATAATGTATAATATAATTAATTATTTATAGTTTATGAACAATATAAAAGAAACAGATCTCAAATTATTTGTATTATGTATTATTGTTATTTATGTTTATTTTATTTTATTTGTAACTAATATTAAAGGATAACAGAAAGGATTAATAATAGTCAATAAATATTAAGCAATTATTTATGATCTATTATAATCTATATAGTATTTATCAACTCTTCATTACAAGTAACACCTAAAAAACCTAAGTTAATATTAAATATTAGTAGTATTATTTAGAATTAAATATTATAATGAAAAATGTAAAGAAATAAAATTAAAAACAACAAACACACCAGGTGTTCAATTCTTTCTGAGGGAATTTAATTCATTTGTATGTGTTTAGTGCTTTTAACAATGAACATTGTCTCAAAGCAGCTTTACACAGATAATGTGGTGATAGGCACTAATAACAATACAAACAAAACAATACAATGTAATAATGATAATAATAATAATAATAATAATAATAATAATAATATTATTAATAATTATAATTTATTTATATAAAAATAATTGTTTATATAGAAAACATTACACAGGTTTTAATTACTTATAATGACCACACCAAATATTTACTTACATTTTTTGTAGCTTTTAATACTCCTTTTACTTATATATATATATATATGTGTGTGTGTGTGTGTGTGTGTGTGTGTGTGTGTGTGTGTGTGTGTGTGTGTGTGGTTTTTTTTGACTACCACACATACATATATAAATGTATATTTATATGTGAACTGCCTTCACTTGAATCATGAAACCGAACACCAAAGCAGAAATATTAAAGACTTTCCCTCTGCGGACTACATGAACTTATAACCATAAGCCGGTGTGGCATCCAGATTGAAGAATAGTTTAGTCGTTCAACGTAAAAAAAAAAAACTTGTCACGCTTCAGCTTCAGCTTCATCGGTTCTGGCAGGTTCGTGTGAAGGAATGAGAAGCTGAACATTGGCTGCCTTGTGCACTTCAGCACAGCAGAACCTCCTGCACTTTTATACGCTACTTCCTGAAAACACTATTCTTTTTAATTTACCTCTATAGTAAAATGTCCATATGTCACTTTTATAATATGGAGTGTCTGAAGGGCTGGGAACAGAAATATGTGAAAAAACAAGATAAAATGGTGGAAAAAATGATATGTAGAGTGTAAAATGTAAATTGGAAAATCCTGTGAATACAAGTAGTTTTACTTGCTTTGTTTTGTGACCGTTAAAGCACTGTATTATATAGATACATATTTTACAAACAATAGAAAGAGCCAAACAAACCAAAAAATAAGAAAGAAACCAAAAAGAAAGAAAGAAGGAAAACAACTGACACATGATCATTTGAATACACTTCATTTTTTTGTATTTAGCTTTAAATATAATATCTCATCACCTTTAATGTTTGCCCTCAGTGCTTACATGTAAGTAAAACTTTCCATGAGCTCATAATGAACACAGTGTCACAAGATTAGATGTAAAAAGGAAGAACAAAGCAAAGTAAGACAATAAAAATGTCCTGCATGGTAATGAAGTGTATGAGTCAGTAAGCTTCAGTATGTTCAAGCGCACAGAGCAGTGCAGTTTCTCGGAGCACGACTAAAATATAAGCAAAATAAAGGTTTTTTTTGTAAACCAAAAGAGTGGGAATAATTGATTCCAGAAGCGGAAGAAGTACTCAAGGAACGACAGAACGAAAAAAGGGTAAAACTAAAAAGTGTGGAGAGGCAAAACAGCATCCTCTGGTGAAAAGAAAGAGCAGAGTAAATGTGAGGTGACAGGCTGAGTGGGGGACAGTCTTCTTACCCTTATTACCCTAACAATAAGCTCTCTTTCCACGAGTACTCACTGGGGTTTGGGACATGATAGCAGGAAGCCAGGAAGTGTCATGCAGAGAGAGAGAGAGAGAGAGAGAGAGAGAGAGAGAGAGAGAGAGAGAGAGAGAGAGAGAATTCTAAATGATATTAGAATTATTTCCACATATAAAATACATTAAAAACATCCAGTTACTCCAGATATTCAATAACATTTAGCTCAGGCTCATGTTAGAGAAATTAGATGTATATCAATGCAAGAAAGAAAGAAAGAAAGAAAGAAAGAAAAAAGAAAGAAAGAAAGAAAGAAAGAAAGAAAGAAAGAAAGAAAGAAAGAAAGAAAGAAGAGAGGCCGAAGACTTGACACTGAAAGAAAGAACGAAGAAAACAAATAAACTAATTAACAAATAAACCAATGGCAGTGCTCAAGGATTTGACAGTGAAAAAAAGAAAGAAAGAAAGAAAGAAAGAAAGAACATGTATAGCAGCTGAAGAAATAATGAAATCTGTTTTCATATTCAGATTTAAAAGCACAGTAGGTGTAGGTGTTTTGTGTATCACTATACAGTGTGGTGGTTTCATGGTTAAGGCTTTTGGTTACTGACCATATGGTCTGGAGATCAAACCCAGGCATCGCCAAACTGCCTCTTTTGGACCTGCGAGAACTGAAAGTTGCTCTGGGTGAGGGTGTTTGCAAATAGAAGCAGCAGAATGAAACCAGAAGTGTATAGAGGTGTATAGATGGTGCTGGGATTTGAACCCACAGAAATCTAAACTCTTATCCACTGAGCTACCACTTCCTAACCAAAATATCAATCAACACCCACGACCCAGTTGAAATGGCCGCTTTGGTAAGCTTTGGATCATGAGCCTTGCCTTTCCTTTTTCTTCCTTTATATCATCCTTTATTTCCATCTTGGCTTTTTTTCAGTGTGGCTCTTGGACCTCAACTGTGATTAACCAGATCTACCAGAAGTTAAATGTTATGACTTAACATTACAAAATCTGAGTAACTTTCACAAAGACCAAGGATTTAACAAAGCAAAGATGCAAGAAATGAAGAAAGAAGGAAGGTCTAAGGATGAAAAATGTGAATAATGAAACAAATAGGAGAGATGTCATTGAAAGAAAAAAGAAAGAAAGACCTAGTGAAAAACAAATAAACAAACAAAAAAAGCAAGAAAGAAAGAAGAAAGGCCTAGTGTGAAATAAATAAATAATTGAAGAAAGAAAGAAAGAAAGAAAGAAAGAAAGAAAGAAAGAAAGAAAGAAAGAAAGAAAGAAAGACCTATTGTGAAACAAACAAACAAATAAATACCCAATGTAAAATAAATACATAATTTTAGAAAGAAAAAATGAAATAAATAAATAATTAAAGAAAGAAAGAAAGAAAGAAAGAAAGAAAGACCTATTGTGAAACAAACAAATAAATAAATACCCAATGTGAAATAAATACATAATTATAGAAAGAAAGAAAGAAAGAAAGAAAATAAATAATAAAAATACCCAATGTGAAATAAATACATAATTATAGAAAGAAAGAAAATAAATAAATAAATACCCAATGTGAAATAAATACATAATTATAGAAAGAAAGAAAATAAAAAAAATAATAAAAAAAGAAAATGAATAAATATATAAATAAATAAATAAATAAATAAATAAATAAATAAATACAAACCTATTGTGAAACAAACAAATAAATAATAAAAATACCCAATGTGAAATAAATACATAATTATAGAAAGAAAGAAAGAAAGAAAGAAAGAAAGAAATGCCTTTATTGAAACAATTAAAGAAAGAACTCCATAGTAAAAAGAAAGGACGAAGAAAGAAAGAAAGAAAGAAAGAAAGAAAGAAAGAAAGAAAGAAAGAAACAAGCAAACAAATGGAAGTGGCCAAATGTATGCATATATAAATAGAAAGAATAAAAGATATAAAAGTAAACAGCTGCCACATCATCATCTGATTACAGTAAAAGAAAATGAAGGAACTATGTAAAAAAGAAATGGGTGCAATTCTTAAACAATGTGTTAAAAACCTTTCAAGTACCACAGGACGTCTCCACTTTAAGGACATCTTGATCGCTTTATTTCAATCCATTACAGTCGCACACTGAGGCGAAATGATATAAAATTGTGTCACTGTCTAAATATTTATGTGAGCAACCGTATACATCTAAATTTATCTCCTGTATCTACATATGTTTGTTTTTTTTAAGGTTTTTAAGTTGTAGTTTTGGTGGGAAACTTTGCAGAAACTTGGTGAGCTGCGCTTTTAAAGCTCAACATTAAACAAAAACCTCATGACTTTTTATGGTTTCCAATGGGATCCCAGTCAGTGAAGCTGGCAAGCTTTTTAAAAAAAAGACAGAAAAAAATACATCAAACATACCCGTTAATACTTGAATACACGTGTGTGTGTGTGTGTGTGTGTGTGTGTAAATTCACACCTTGAGTCAAAGACATTAAAGAATATTCCGATTCTTTATCGCCATTTACATTTAGCTCAGTTTCAGTCATTAGCCTTGATTCCTGCACATGAGTACAACACAGAAGTGGTAAAGTGTAGAAAATTCCCAGTGAGCCTTTATTCCAGGCCATGTGTGCAGGATCCTGTGTCCGGCTGCAGAAGACTGACAGCATATCTGCTTTAAACACACTCTATAGGCCCTGTGGAGACGGATCTGCCTTCTGCAGAGGTGCACATGACTTCATTCCGGCTGGAAAATGTCAGCCGACTCTGTGTGTAAAGTGCAGGAGTAAAGAGCCCAGTGTGGGCTGGAATGTTGTCCCATTCACCCTTACCCCTCCAGAGACACGGAGAAAGAGAGCGGAGAGCGAAAGAGAGCGAGAGCGAGAGAGCGCGAGAGAGAGAGAGAGAGAGAGAGAGAGAGAGAGCGTGTTTGTTGTTCACATCCATCACCTCCTGGCTCTGACCAACAACTGACCCATCTGTCTGTAGATAATTGGAAACCTGTCTGCGTGACTAACTGATAAGTATCCAATATTTACGTTTGCATTCTTGTTAAAAGATTACGTTTTGCCGTTTTGTCGTGGGAATGCGCGCCGTGTCGACTGAAATTAACCAGGAATGCTTTTTTAACGTACGAATCTACCCAGTTATTCTGCCCTTACATCAAAGTCGCATGAACTTCACGACTTTTGCACATTTTTCACATGGAGGACATGTGTTTTTATTGTAACAAGTCATTTGTTTTATTCTCCCACACAATTCATTTATCTTCACATGCATTTTCATTCATTTATCTTCAGCGAGCGCTTTATGCTAATCATGGTAGATACGAGCCTTTACCAGCAACAACGGGTGTGAGGCAAGAATACGCTCTGGATGGCTCTCATTTATGCCTAGGAGCAATTTCACTTAACCGTGTGTATGCTAGGGATGGTAAGATTCCCCGGTTCGCATCAGTGGAGCGGCATTAAAGTTAACGACTCGATGCATCGATATAAAAAAAGTGTGTACTGGATACAAGTTTGTACCACGATGCATTGTTTTTTAACATATTTACATTTATTTTATATAATTGTTAGTAGATGCGCTACGCATTTATCATTTACAAAATGACCAATCATTTCAAACAAATGTTTTATATGTAGATATTTCTTCTCGCTAATCTGTTTCTCGAGCGTATTCTTTCAGCAGCACTGCTGCCACGTGACTGGCAGTATCACAGCACTACTAGAGTCACCTAGAATACAGATTAACATGGCAGAGGTAGAGCTGCATCTTCATGGAAACAGAACAGGAAAGAGAACGTCTGGTTTTATTTCGTCTTTCTCTTTTTATTTTTGTACAACAAAGGCCTGTTTGTGAAGTTCTGGAGCAAGAAGGCACTTTTGCTGTTCGTCTGAACCAAAGAAATAAAAGTAAACTATTTGTACCATATTGAATTGCATAGAATTATAGCTTTTATTACATCGTTTTTATTTAATCGCATTGTTTTGAATCGAATCGAAATCGGATCGCACTGCACCGTGATAGGGGGTGAATTGTATCGCATCACATCATGCTAGCTGCTTCATTTGTATCTTTAATCAATCAATCAATCAACCAATCAATCTTTATTTATATAGCACCTAACATCTACCAGGTAGAACCTAGGTGCTGAACAAAGTGTAAGAGGCCATGTGCAAAATAGAAATAAAATTTGAATGAACATAAAAGAAGTAAATTGTAAGAACTTAAAACAGAAGAGAAATAAAATTAGCATGAAAACACAACATTAAAAAAAAAAACGTTAAGAAGCAGGAGACCGCACATCCTCTACTACACAACAAAGGCTTTGGTGAATAAGTGGGTCTTTAGTTTACCTTCAAAAGTAGAGAATTCCCTGTCAGAGGTGAGATCAGGAGGGAGGGAATTCCAAAGCTTAGGAGCTGCCACTGAGAAGACGCAATCACCCTAAGATTTATATCGTGTTCTTGGCGCTTTGAGCAAGACATGATTAGAGGACCTGAGAGTTCGGCCATGGGTGCACAGACGGATAAGTTGATTTAAATAGGTTGGGGTCGTACCAAACAGAGATTTGAAAACAAATAATAGGATTTTATATTGGATCCTGTACTGTACCGGGAGCCAGTGGAGAGAAAAAAGGACCAGGGTGATGTGTGCACGCTTACTGGTACCAGTTAAAAGCCATGCTGCACCGTTCTGAACCAGGTGGAGGCGATAGAGAGAGGACTGAGTAATGCCTAAATAAAGAGCGTTACAGTAATCCAATCTAGATCTAATAAAAGCATGAATGGCTTTTTCCATTTCTTTTATCGAAACGAAAGGCTTCACGATGTTTCGTATCGTTGGCTATGCATCGAGACGTGATTCGCATCGGCCACAGTTACGGACACCCACAACCCTAATAAATACTATACAACTTTCACTACCTGACAATGATCCCTCATGAGTTGTTGGCTGCTGTAGGTGCACTCCATCTTTCACTTGGAGAGATCTTAGCCAAAGCGCACCTGATCCCATTTTTTCCTCACAAAAAATAAACGCTGTCTCTCTCACAAAATAGTAAAAAGAGTAATATGAGAAAATGTGGAGGAAATATTGGTCAAGGACACACAGGCAGCACGTAATGAAGAAAAAAAAAAGTAATTACTTTTTTTCCTGTGTGATATCAGGAATCATGCGGTGTGTTTTTATTTTTGCAGTTCAAAACAACCACTTTGGGTTTGTTTCAAATAAGTTCTTTTAGCAGCATTTTTATTAGGCTTACATTTTGTTTTCATCCTACACAAATGGATTTCATACAGTAGACAAACTGGATTCAGGGAACATGTGACCAGGTACGTTTGACTTTCTATTGGGGACCTGCAGCTAGTTGCAGAGGCTTTCACGGTACATGATTTATCACTAAGAAAATCAAACCTGTTTAAAGGTATCTGATGCAGATAGAGAAATCAATTCCCATCCAGGATATTACGTGAGAATGCTGTGCTCTTTGCTGAGATTATCTGAAAAGCATTGCTTCAAGATATTGGGTCACTAAGTCAACAATGACTTAAACAAATGAATGCACTCATGCTGATTGGTCAAATGATTTGATGAGTGTTCAAAACTGTCTTCAACAATGAATGATAGGGGTGGTATTGGTGCATTTGGGATGGCTGGTAGATTAACCAACTTACATTGATGGCATTATGAACATCACTGGTGTACCATCTCCTGAGGTTCCCCACCCTATGGGTCCTGCAGTTCATATGTCCTGAATCAATGTATTGTTTGTGTACCCTAGTGGTTTTCAAAATGTCTGGAGTGTCCCTCTAGTGGGGAATAAAGACATGACAGGTGGAGTGCAATGAACAGCTTTTTTTGTGTGCTAATTTAAGAATAAATGTGAATTTCCCTGTGAATACAACTCACCTTCACCTCTCAACATGCATCCAGTGCCTTGCCTGGAATGTGGTATTAATGCATTGGGTATGTGAATGCCCTGAGTCCACCAAGCCATATTATAGCATTATATCCTCTTGAATACTCACTGTATTTTGAATATAGATGTTCAGTGGGGCAGTGGAGATCCAGAGCACCTCATCCACCTGAAAGTACTCCCCCTGGAAATGCCCCAGCTCTTTGCAGCTCCAGCAGACCTGCCTGGGCCTGGTTCCAACTCAAGGGAGCACTCTCTTGGAACAGAGGAACAAAAGTGAACACACAGGGGCGAGGAGGAAAATTATTGAATAAATCTCTTCCAGTGCACTGATCTTCACAGTGCATCGGCTTGTTACACAGGTTTGTGATTCCTCCCCTGGCCAGTGGTGGTGATTGGCTGGCAAGAGCCCGATGTTACTGCAGGTTGGATTATGACTGGAAGACTTCAATTTGCAGACATTGATCCATAGAAAGATTTCTTTGTTCTGCACACTCCCGGGTTTTGCCACCAGCATACCAATCTGTGAAGCTTCAAGGAGAATCCAGCACAACACTTTTTTAAATTTTTTTATAAAGTAGTTCTGCTACTAGTGTTTTTTTTAAAAAAACATAGCAACTAAGTAGTTTAGGGTTAGACGCCTTGCTCAAGGGCCCTGCAGTTTGATGGTTTTGGGATTTGATCTTGCAAACATTTGATCAGAATTCCAGCAGCTTAACCACTAAGCTACCACTTCCCCCAAACAGAACTATTTACAGCAAAAACACCAAACAATCATGGTTTAAGCATGTTGTGTTCTTACTAATTACCCTCACTTTTGTCCCCTGGCCTGGCTCTCCCACTATAGCCTTGATTAAACCCACACCACACCTAGAAAGAAAGAAAGAAAAAAACAGTGGAGCTGATTGATGTACATAATTGCGGTGCCTGACCAAAGCCAGGAAGAGGTTGAAGGATCTCAGCCATCCCAACAATGGACTATTTTCTTTGTTGCGTTCAGGCAAGCGCTTTCGCTCTTTGAAAGCGAACACAGAGAGAATGAGGAGGAGGTTCTTTCCGCAGGCCATTCAGAGTTTAAACCAGGAAACACCCAGGATCTAGTACTGGACCTCCCTCTCCATCATTCAACATGTTATATATTGTGTAGTATAAAGTGGCACTGTGCTGTTCAAGTCCAGAGTTGAAGTGACAGTCCAGAGCCACTTTATACTACACCATACTGCACATGGACACTTCAAGGACAATCACTAAATCACTTTAATTTGTACTTCCAATATCTGCCATACGCATTCATCTATATACATATATTGTCATATTTTTTTCTATAGTTTACACTTTTTATTTATCTACTTTATTTTGTTTTATCCTTAAATTCTATTCCTTTGTATGCGTCGTACTCTGTATGTATGTGTGTGCGACAAATAAAATTTGATTTGATTTCACCCAACCCCCCAAATACCATTGCCAAAAAAAGCCCAGAAGTTCCAAGTGTGAAAAAATGTGAATGGATGAAAGAAATTGGAGAGCTTAGATGTATGTCAATGGGGAAAAAAAAAGAAAGAAAGAATGAAGGACAGAAAAAAAGAGAAGTGAATGAACAAATGTGTTTAAACATAGAAAGGAAAAAGAAAGAGAGAAAGATAGAAAGGAAAGAAACAAAGAAAGAAGGGGAAAAAAAAACAGTTGAGCTGATTGATGTACATAATTTCACCCAACCCCCTCAAGTACCATCACTAAAAAAAGCCCAGAAGTTCCAAGGTTGAAAAAATGTGAATGGATAAACAAATTCGGAGAGCTTAGATGTATATAAATGGAAAAAAAAACAAAGAAAGAAAGAAAGAAAGAAAGAAAGAAAGAAAGAAAAGTTTCCATGTTCTTACTTCTTTTAAGTAAGTGTGGAGCTGATCGATGTACATAATGTCACCACCCCCCACTACCACCACCACCAAAAACCCCCCCATGCAGGAGCGCACCAACTGTTGTTGCAATATAACATATGTTCTCCCTGCTGAGTTTTACCTGCTCATCCTGTTTTACAGATATAACTGTAAGTGTCCTAACAGATATCACACTGTGCATGCTAGTAATTATTTTCTGTTCTATTAATTACTGCCAAGTCATTATGCCTCATTTTGTAACGCTCAAGCCTAATAATCCGGCAAAGGACACCATGCTGGAATTTATCTGCGTTATCTATTCTGCTTTCTACGCCAACTCCTGGCTTATTTTTACATTTTTTTATGCTTAACTGCCTGCCCACATACACACGCTTGATGAATTATGGGCATGTAAGCTTTACATGATTACTGTCAAACTTGGGCTTGAAAAATAATAGAGTGATTAAAAGTCTGAGCACTTTTGCTTGGAGCAGTGAGATCCCAGACGGCCACTTCAAAAAACATACCACTCCATATTTGGTGAAAAAAAAAGGACCTCACTAAGACACGATACACACAGAGAGATGCTCAGACTTTTTCAGGAAGTTTCCAGAATGAAGGAAGAAAGAAAGAAAGAAAGAAAGAAAGAAAGAAAGAAAGAAAGAAAGAAAGAAAAAAGAAAGACAGTATGAAAAGACAAAAGAAACAAAGTACAAAAAATAAGGAAAACAATCAAAATCGATGTACATAATGTTGCCAAAAAATGACAAAGAAAGAAAGAAAGAAAGAAAGAAAGAAAGAAAGAAAGAAAGATAACAAACAAACAAACAAACAAACAAACAAAAAGTTGCCAAAAGAATGACAAAGAAAGAAAGAAAGAAAGAAAGAAAGAAAGAAAGAAAGAAAGAAAACAAAAACACTAAACAAATGAGAAGTTGCCAAATGAATGACAAAGATTAAATAAATAAAGAAAGAAAGAAAGAAAGAAAGAAAGAAAGAAAGAAAGAAAGAAAGAAAGAAAGAAAGAAAACAAACAAACAGGAAGTTGATAAAAAATTACAATGATATAAAGAAAAAAGAAAGAAAGAAAAGAAATAAGAAAACAAAAAGTTGCCTAAAGAATGACAAAGAAAGAAAGAAAGAAAGAAAGAAAGAAAGAAAGAAAGAAGGAAGAAAGAAAGAAAAAAGAAAGATAACAAACAAACAAACAAAAAAGTTGCCAAAAGAATGACAAAGAAAGAAAGAAAGAAAGAAAGAAAGAAAGAAAGAAAAAACAAAAACACTAAACAAATGAGAAGTTGCCAAATGAATGACAAAGATTAAATAAAGAAAGAAAGAAAGAAAGAAAGAAAGAAAGAAAGAAAAAAAAGAAGCAAACAAATAAGTTGCCTAAAGAATGACAAAGAAAGAAAAAGAAAGATAACAAACAAACAAACAAAAAAGTTATTAAAAGAATGACAAAGAAAGAAAGAAAGAAAGAAAAGAAAGAAAGAAAACAAAGAAAACAAAAACACTAAACAAATGAGAAGTTGCCAAATGAATGACAAAGATAAAAGAAAAAGAAAGAAAGAAAGAAAGAAAGAAAGAAAGAAAGAAAGAAAGAAAGAAAGAAGAAAACAAAAAGTTGCCTAAAGAATGACAAAGAAAGAAAGCAAGAAAGAAAGAAAGAAAGAAAGAAAGAAAGAAAGAAGCAAACAAATAAGTTGCCTAAAGAATAACAAAGAAAGAAAGGAAGAAAAAGAAAGATAACAAACAAACAAACAAACAAAAAGTTGCCAAAAGAATGACAGAAAGAAAAAGAAAGAAAGAAAGAAAGAAAGAAAGAAAGAAAGAAAGAAAGAAAGAAAGAAAACAGGAAGTTGCAAAAAAAAAAGACAAAGATGGAAAGAAAGAAGAAAACAAAAAAAGTTGCCTAAAGAAAGGATGAAATGTTCAGTATATGTGGTCAGAATGTAGTAAGAGAAGAAAGACACCTGTAGAGAAGAGGATTTGAGGTTTGAAGTTCCTGTGATGTATTAATATGAGAGTAAAAGTGCTGCCAGCACTGACCTGATAAAACACACACATTTCCCTGCAGTCTGATTCACGCAGTTTATCTTGTGAGAAATGTAATGCGGCTGTATTCTAGGCCAAGTTCCCATATTCGTGAATAATAGAGAAGTGCTCCGTATCTGTAATGCGATCCAGTCCACCCACTCGCTGCAATATTCCGGGGCATAATCCAAATTACATTGCTATCACCTTCCATTTCATAAACAGTTAGTAATGGATGGAGGTGTCGCTTATCAGATGGAGGGGTTTTGGTGGCTTGCTCCCAGTTTGTTTAGTATATATTAAGGTCTGTTTTACTTACAGAGCCAGACACGGGAGCGTGGCCGAGGTGGAAAACTCGGGCTCAGGCTGTAAGGCGGTGTTATCAAAAGCAGAGAAGATGTTCATTCCCCCGTGTTTTCATTTCATCTACAGGATTAGAGAGCCATTTGTGCTTCAGCCAAGTTCCCCATCCGGAAATATAACTCTCTGGTCAGGACACATTGGCTCGCTCCTGGAGGATCAAACGGATGGCGGGTATAATGATCATCATAATGATGATGACACTTTTCCCCTATGAGCTACGATTCCATACGATCCACTCAAATCCTTCTTCTTATTTTTTATATTTTCTTAATCAATATTATTTTCTGTGTGAGTGACCAAAATGTGTGTTCTAAACAAAAGTAAGAAAGAAAGAAAGAAAGAAAACAGGAAGTTGCAAAAAAAAAAGACAAAGATGGAAAGAAAGAAGAAAGAAAGAAAACAAAAAGTTGCCTAAAGAAAGGATGAAATGTTCAGTATATGTGGTCAGAATGTAGTAAGAGAAGAAAGACACCTGTAGAGAAGAGGATTTGAGGTTTGAAGTTCCTGTGATGTATTAATATGAGAGTAAAAGTGCTGCCAGCACTGACCTGATAAAACACACATTTCCTGCAGTCTGATTCACGCAGTTTATCTTGTGAGAAATGTAATGCGGCTGTATTCTAGGCCAAGTTCCCATATTCGTGAATAATAGAGAAGTGCTCCGTATCTGTAATGCGATCCAGTCCACCCACTCGCTGCAATATTCCGGGGCATAATCCAAATTACATTGCTATCACCTTCCATTTCATAAACAGTTAGTAATGGATGGAGGTGTCGCTTATCAGATGGAGGGGTTTTGGTGGCTTGCTCCCAGTTTGTTTAGTATATATTAAGGTCTGTTTTACTTACAGAGCCAGACACGGGAGCGTGGCCGAGGTGGAAAACTCGGGCTCAGGCTGTAAGGCGGTGTTATCAAAAGCAGAGAAGATGTTCATTCCCCCGTGTTTTCATTTCATCTACAGGGGATTAGAGAGCCATTTGTGCTTCAGCCAAGTTCCCCATCCGGAAATATAACTCTCTGGTCAGGACACATTGGCTCGCTCCCTGGAGGATCAAACGGATGGCGGGTATAATGATCATCATAATGATGATGACACTTTTCCCCTATGAGCTACGATTCCATACGATCCACTCAAATCCTTCTTCTTATTTTTTATATTTTCTTAATCAATATTATTTTCTGTGTGAGTGACCAAAATGTGTGTTCTAAACAAAAGTAAGAAAGAAAAAGAAAAAACAAAAGTAAGAAAAAAAACAACAAACAAAAGGGGAGTTGCCAACAGAAAGAAAGAAAGAAAGAAGGAAAGAAAGAAAGAAAGAAAGAAATGTGAGTGACCAAATGTGTGTTCTAAACAAAAGTAAGAAAGAAAAGAAGAAACAAAAGTGAGAAAAAACAACAAACAAAAGGGAGTTGCCAACAGAAAAAAGAAAGAAAGAAAGAAAGAAAGAAAGAAAGAAAGAAAGAAAGAAAGAGAAAGAAAGAAATGTGAGTGACCAAATATGTGTTCTAAACAAAAGTAAGAAATAAAAAGAAAAACAAAAGTAAGAAAGAAAACAACAAACAAAAGGGGAGTTGCCAACAGAAAGAAAGAAAGAAAGAAAGAAAGAAAGAAAGAAAGAAAGAAAGAAAGAAATGTGAGTGACCAAATATGTGTTCTAAACAAAAGTAAGAAATAAAAAGAAAAACAAAAGTAAGAAAAAAACAACAAACAAAAGGGAGTTGCCAACAGAAAGAAAGAAAGAAAGAAAGAAAGAAAGAAAGAAAGAAAGAAAGAAAGAAAGAAAGAAATGTGAGTGACCAAATGTGTGTTCTAAACAAAAGTAAGAAAGAAAAGAAGAATGAAAAGGAAAGAAAGAAAACAACAAACAAAAGGAGTTGCCAACAGAAAGAAAGAAAGAAAGAAAGAAATGTGAGTGACAAAATGTATGTTCTAAATAAAAGTAAGAAAGAAAAGAAGAAAGAAAAGGAAAGCAAGAAAACAACAAACAAAATGGGAGTTGCCAACAGAAAGAAAGAAAGAAAGAAAGAAATGTGAGTGACCAAATGTGTGTTCTAAACAAAAGTAAGAAAGAAAAAGAAGAAAGAAAAGGAAAGCAAGAAAACAACAAACAAAATGGGAGTTGCCAACAGAAAGAAAGAGATTTGGAGGCGACTCTGTTGAAATGCTAGTCGTAGCTAAACACACTCATCCAGCTCGTTTGCTATAACGTTGGTATGTGCTTTTTGAACATCCTGTTCCACACGTAGTCCCCCATTTTGTAGTCCACCCTCCACTCTTCTGGGAAGATGTTCCATTAGGTGTTGAAGTGTACAGAACCTTTGGAGATTTGCTTGCGAATCATTGCGCCTCAAGGCTGTTAGTAAAGTCAGGTCCTGGTGTAGGTGAGAAGGTGAGGAGGTCTGGGGTGCAGTCAGGGTTCACATTCATCCCAAAGGCGTTCAGTAGGGTTTAGACCTCTATATCAGGAGATCTTCCACTCCAACTCCATGTGAAGCAGATCTTCCTGGAACTGGATTTGTGCACAGGGGCATCACCATGCTGGAACGGGTTCGGGTCTCGTAGTTTAAGTGAAGGGAAAATGGCATGGAACCACATCTAAAGACGTCCTAAACAATTGTGTAACCGTTTTGTACTTTCTTCATACAGTGTATATTTTCTGCACAGGTTTTGAAGCTGGTCTTCAACTTTTACTTGACAATGATTTAGTATACGGGTTTGAGTGCTCACTGTTTTAAAAGACGACCCGAAAGTGTGTACAGAGCACGTACCCGAGTGTGTACCGAGCTGTTTGACATTCTGAAGGTAAACTCTCGGTTAAATGCAAGCCCGTGTAATTACGGTCGAGGGAGAGAGAAAAGAGCTGAAGGAGCAGCAGGACGTTAGAGGAAAGGTGCATGTGGGCAAAGCATTTTACAGCTCAGGTAGACAGAGAATCCGTGCCAGCGCCCCTCTGCCCTTCCCGACCGGACACTTCAACCCTGGTGATTTATTCAGCGTGCTGCAAGGTGCCCTTCCGAATGGCGCATCCCAACAATTACGTGGTCACCTTTCTCTTTTTTTTTTACTGTGCAGGACTGCGAGTGGAAAATGAAGTGCTCGGAGGATAGCTAGAGTGCAACGTCTGACATTTTACTACAGCTAATTACATTTGTCATTTTCAATTCAGATAAACAAACACACCTCAGTGTGTAATTAAGGTGAAGGGAACCGCACCAAGTTTTCAGCCTGAGTAATACAAATTCCCCCCAATACTGTAGTCGTGCTTTTAGATTAGAATCGCAATCAGATTTTACTGATCAGACTAGAGTTCTCTTCTCTTCTTTTCCTTTTTCTTTTCCTTTCTTCACTTCTCTTTCCTTTTTCTTTTTCTCTTCTCTTTTCTTCTCTTCTCTCCTCTCCTCTTCTCCTCTTCTCTTCCTTTTTCTTTTCCTTTCTTCACTTCTCTTCCTTTTTCTTTTCTTCTCTTCTCTTCTCTTCTCTTCCTTTACCTTTTCTTTTACCTTCTCTTCTCTTTTCTTCTCTTCTCTTCTCTTCTCTTCTCTTCTCTTCTCTTCTCTTCTGTCATCTTTCTTTCCTTTATTTTTCTTTTACCTTCTCTTTATTACCTTTTTCCTTTCTTCTCTTCTCTTCTGTCATCTTTCTTTCCTTTTTCTTTTACCCTCTTTCTTTACTTCTCTTCTGTCATCTTTCTTTCCTTTCCTTTCTCTTCTCTTCTCTTCTCTCTTCTCTTCTCTTCTCTTCTCTTCTCTTCTCTTTCCATTCCTCCCTTTACTCCTATTCAGTTTCTTTCCATTCCTTTCCTCTTCTTTCCATTTTTCTTCTTTCCTTTCCTTTCCTTTCCTTTCCTTTCCTTTCCTTTCCTTTCCACTACCGTTCCTTTACTCTCCTATTTAGTTCTCTTTGTCACCTCTCCTCCTTCAATCTTCTATACTTTTCCTTTAATTTCCCCATTCTCTACTCACTTTCTCCTCTCCTCTCCTCTTCTCTCCTCTCCTCTCCTCTCCTCTATGCTTTTTCCTCATTCAAAGACATTGTGGATCATTTACAGGCCGGTCACAACACGCTTTTTTTTTCCTTCCCCACAAGAGGATCAAATTCTGCCCTTGTTATCTTTGGTTCCCATAAACCCTCAGCCAATAATGACCAGCCTACAAAACTGCTCCACAGAGGGAGGTGTAAACAGTAAAGTCAGCTTTAGCCAGAGAAATCAGGGCTGATTGAGGTGAGCTCACTAATGAATCCTCATCATGGCTGTCACACCTGAGAAAGAGTTTGCTCTTTATACATCAGCAGCACTCTGCTTCTCTCTGCTACCTTGTGAAAGAATATCCTTATAGACAGGGACATAGACAGAGTGCAAACAGACTCACAGCACTATAGTGTTGCATTTATCTATATCTATATGTGTATTCTTTTTTATTTTATTTTTAAGGGCTGATTTCATTGTAGCTCAAACTGTAAATTCATGAAGCCTCTCAGTGACAGATGACAGATGATTACTTTTATGAGTTGCTCAGTAGCTCCTGGTTCCATAATCTCAACTGACATTATAAGACTGTAGAAAGAACATTACTTATAATCTTATATACCAGTGCTCATGTTAGTTCTCACTCTCCAGTGTTCTGTATTGTTTTAAAATGTATAATCACACTTAAACAAACAGATCACCCAAATGAGGATGGGTTCCCCTTTCAGTCCGGTTCCTCTTAAGGTTTCTGCCTCATAACATCTGAGGGAGTTTTTTTTGCCACAGTCTCCATGGCTGCTCATCAGGGATAAATACACACCATTCACCTTCACTGTTACATTCTGTAAAGCTGCTTTAAGACAATGTCTGTAGACATTGTGCTATAGAAATAAACTTGACTTGACTTAACTACTTGGAGTGTCATGACTTTGTTTCTCTTCTCTTCTCTTCTCTTCTCTTCTCTTCTCTTCTCTTCTCTTCTCTTCTCTACCATTTTCTTTTCTGTTCTCTTCTCTTTAGTTTTCTCCTCACTTCTCTTCCCTTATTCTGTTGTCCTTTCCTTTCCTTTCCTTTCCTTTCCTTTCCTTTCCTTTCATCCCTCTTTGTTTCCTTCATGTTCCTTTACTCTCCTCGTCTTCTCTCTCCATCACATTTCTGCATTTCATCTTTTCACCTCTTTTTCATTACCTATCCTCTCCTCACTTCCTGTCCTCTCTTTTTCAATCTTTTCTCCATCTTTTCTCTTCTCTTCTCTTCTCTTCTCTTCTCTTCTCTTCTCTTCTCTTCTCTTCACTTCGCTTTGCTTTTTCTCTTCTGGCATGACCCCTGTAGACAAGTGACCTCCATTTGGGCTGATATACTTCTGCAACATGTAAAGTCTCTGTGTGTAAGGAGTGTAAACAGGGTAGCTTATTTACTTTACACCTCCAAAATCCTACAACATTCAGTCAGGACAAGAATATCTTTGGACTATGGACTGGGATAAATATGAGTGGCTACAATGGCATATGATTACAATTGCCATGGATTCAGTGAACAAGCATTAAAAGAAATGAATGATATGAATGATAATTAAACTACAACTGCAATTATAAAATACTAGTTACACTGGGTTTAATGTAAATAAATACAGAGTTAAATGATTTGCAAATCGCACAAAAAACAAATTTTATTCAGAATATAACACAGACGGAGGAAATGCTAAGGGAAAAATTAGGTCATTTTAAATTTGATTGCTGCAAAACATCTTAAAAAGTTAGGACAGGCAACAAAAGTCTGGAAAAAGTAAGTGTTATTACAATTAAACAGAAATATTTTGCTAATAAGGTTAACTGACAGCAGGTCAGTAAAAGGATTGCCTCTCTCAGATACATTACTTATTCCCACAGTCTTTCAGAAGTAAAGATGGTCAGAGCTTCACAATTCAAAAATAATGTTCCTCAACATCAAACTGAAAAACAGTTAAATATCTAACATTGGACATAATATCATTAAAAGTTTCCAAGAATCTGGATAAATCTCAAAGGTGAAAATCAGTATTGGATGCCTGATCTTCAGTCCCTCAGGTGCCACTACATTTAAAACAGTCATGATTCTGAAGCCATGCGTGAACACGATCCGGACACGTCTCCATCCTCTCTAAATGTACTGACACATCATGTAATGAAAAAAACAACAAAGAACACCCAGAACTGTGAGCAGCTGGAATCCTCTATCAGACACAAAAAAGAACAACATTCTTCTACCAAAACTTCAGCAACTGGTCTCCTCAGTTCCCAGATGTATACAAACAGAAGATGTGATGCTGCACAGTGCTAAACATGGTCTTGTCTCAACTGTTTTGAGACGTGTGGCAGCTATCAAATTCAAAATTGCCTTAAAATGGCATATATTCATAGTGTAAACATTTGATATGTTTTCTATGTTATATAATGAATAAAATGGGTTTATGAGATTTCATTGCATTCTGTTTTTTTTTTACATTATACACAATGTCCCAATTTTGGAATTGGGGTTGTTGTTGAATTTGAATTCAGCGTCTAAATGATGATGGTGGGTTTCTTTGTCAAACTGGTTCATTTCAAGGTTGTTTCTTGCACCCTCATACATCTCTGACTTGCTTCTCCACATCTGTTTTCCTCACTGTACCTTCTTTCTGCTTAGTCACCATGGGGTTTTAGAGCATTTCACTGGGCTGCTCCTCATCTCTGGAATTCTCTTCTACAATCAATACGGGATTGTGACTGTCTGAGCACTTTAAAAATCATGCCTCAAAACTCCTCTGTTCACATGAGCTCTTTCTGATTAATTTGAACAGTTAAATCGTTTATGATTTCACTCCACTGTACGGTGTCCTTGAGTGTTTTGAAAGGCGCCTTTAAATAAAATGTAATATTATTATTATTCTTTTTTTGCCTCATACCGTCCCCGAGAGTTTTTCCTCGCCACAGTTGCCTCTAGCTTGCTCGTTTTGGAATAAACTAATATCTGAATTTGTGTCACAAAACGTTGCTTTGAGACTACATCCATTGTTAAAAGCACTACACAAATAAAACTGAATTAAATTAAGTGATTATTCAGTTTAGCATGTTTCCGTGCAGCTCTTTCTTCGACTATATGTGTATGTGCCTGTATTTTGCCTTACATCATTCTTATCATCCTCCTCGCTAAGACCTCATAATACAGTAAAATGCATTACTCAGCCCTAATAGTCAATGTACAGATATTAGCCTGATTAAATTAGACTAGATGAGTTGAATAGTAATGACGCGAGACCCGGGCGAAAGCCCATGTGCGCCGATGTGTCTGGATTCCAGCAGATTTTAGTGATTTTCCTTGGCCTAGCACAGCTGATTCGACTTATCAGTTCATTACCAGGTGTGTAAGATCTGGGAAAATGATCAGACCAAGCTTGGCCCACAATTAGCCCTCCATTCATGCAAGCCTTAATTCAAACCAGGTTCTTTCCCACAGACGGTCCTGTACAAGCTGCCTGAACGGTTTTGCACGGTCTTTTCGTGTTCCTTTCCTGCTCCACACGCACCTGAGTCATCTCATAAACAGCATGGAAATAAGCCGGATTGCTCTGGATACAATTATTAGAGAGCCGCTAACTACTGCGGATTCTATTAAAAAAAGTTACTGGGTAAGATTCAAACACAGCACCGAGCTCGTAAAGATCACTACAAGCGAGCTACTAATGTGGCACATCCATACAATATATGGACAAATTTTTTTTGTTTTTTTTTATCACCTGCCTATAAGTTTTGTATGTGCTTTTAAACATCCTATTTTACATTTACTCTCTATTTGTTGTTATAAATACCTTCACTCTTCTGGGAAGATGTTTCACTAATTTTTCGAGTGTGTTTGAGGAGAATTTCTTTATTAAACCTTTATACCTTTACTAGAGTAGAAAAGGAAAGCGGTATCTTTTGTTACATTAGTTTAGTTCATTCTTAGTATCTGTTTGATTTTTTTTAAATATGCTGTATTGAGATGTTTATTCACTACATTACACAGAAACATTTTTGCATTCAAAGTCAAATGATAAGGTGACTTTTTTTAAATTTCAGAGAGGAGAGAAGGACTCGAATAAAATGCTTAATAGAGCTACACAATCCTCCAGCTTCATGTTTACCTAGCTAAGGCTTCAGTGATTCAACATCTCATTCCACACTGAAAAGATGTTCCATTAGATTTAGTGGAGATTTTTGATCATTCAACCACAAGGGTGTTAGTAAAGTCAGGTACTGATGTACAGTACAGACCAAAAGTTTGGACACACCTTCTCATTCAAAGAGTTTTCTTTATTTTCATGACTATGAAAATTGTAGAGTCACACTGAAGGCATCAAGGGCTATTTGACCAAGAAGGAGAGTGATGGGGTGCTGCGCCAGATGACCTGGCCTCCACAGTCACCGGACCTGAACCCAATCGAGATGGTTTAGGGGTGAGCTGGACCGCAGAGTGAAGGCAAAAGGGCCAACAAGTGCCAAGCATCTCTCGGGGAACTCCTTCAAAACTGTTGGAAGACCATTTCAGGTGACTACCTCTTGAAGCTCATCAAGAGAATGCCAAGAGTGTGCAAAGCAGTAATCAAAGCAAAAGGTGGCTACTTTGAAGAACCTAGAATATGACATTTTTCAGTTGTTTCACACTTTTTTGTTATGTATATAATTCCATATATAATTCTACATGTGTTAATTCATAGTTTTGATGCCTTCAGTGTGAATCTACAATTTTCATAGTCATGAAAATAAAGAAAACTCTTTGAATGAGAAGGTGTGTCCAAACTTTTGGTCTGTACTGTAGGTGAGATGGTGTGGATGTCTGGGGTGCAGGTTTAGGGTTTAGAGCTCTATAGCAGGAGATATGCTTTACATGGGTTGGAGTGGAAGATCTTCTGCTACAGAGCTCCAAGCTGGCTTTGTGGACAGGTTTGGGTCTCCTAGTTCTTTTAGCAAGTATATAAACTTCTTTTTGTAAAACATAATGCAGAGTTATGGTAAACTAATATGACATGAAAGAGTTTAGACAAAAGAAAATCTCTTACAATCCAAAAAAGTCCTTCTGGTGCTGAAAGAGTGGACTCAAGTCAAGAAGATTTGATTGTATTATTACACAGTGAAATGAGTTCCATAAAACAACATATACCTGACTTATTGAAAAAAAAGAGCCAGAATTAAAAGCACAAAAAGCCCAGTCTGACCTCAACCCCAAACAGAAACTATTAAACCAGCTTTCATAACAGGATCATATAGTATAATGCGATTTCTCTGATGTAAATAGAGCCATACTAAACCAAGTTCATTCACCCAAGGTTAAATGCTTCGTAATAATAACGACCGTACCAATTCCCTGAAGCACAACCGACACGTTCATACATAAACATTAGTCCACTATTTACAGCAATATGTTTATCGATATATAGTCCATTATTCTTCCTGTTCATTTACTGTATTTTAATTAACCACAGTCCACATACAGTATGGAAATAAAACCCTGTATATTTGTGTTGTTTACTTTAAAAACCCTTCAGATTATCCATTTGACTTGCAAAGCATTAATATAATTAATGAAATGTATGCAAAGTGCAAATACAGAGGAAAAAATATCAACTCCCAGCAGGAAGTGCAGTAGGAAAAGTGCAGAACTGGCAACTCGGATGCAGTCCGAACCTTTTGATTAGTGATACGATCAGTAGAAAGCAAGTAAAAAAAAAAAATTGATAAAAAAATTGAAATAAATAACTGGCAACCGCGATGTAAAAATGTCTCTGCATGCTTCTCTTGATTAATCTCCGGCTCTCAGTCCAGGGTGCCAAAGAGACGTCATGTTACATTTGTAGGAATTATAATGAGTGAAAGCCATTTCATTGGATTTTTTTTTTTTACATGAATGAAAGCATACATGCCCCCCTAACAGCGCCTTTCAATCCGATTTCAACAGTTAATCTTTAGCCTTTCCTACAGATCTGCAATTCTGCAGAATGGCTGGCATTTTTATTTCTTGTCTTCTTTTTTTCCATACAATTTTGCCAAACAGCACAATAAAGCTGAATCAATATTTGGCCAATGCTGCAGAAAAGTCAAAGAAAAATCTCCCCTCTGTCGTATCTGTTCATATCAGAAGAATGAATTTTATTAAAACTTTTTATTCATGGCCAATTTTAAATGAAGCAGAATTTATTTGGTGTGTGGCGATAAAGGAATTTTTCTTCTCATCTACCCGTTCAATCTTAGTAATGTCTTCAAATTGTTTCAGCCTTGAAAATTATTATTATTACATTTGGTTTTTAACTTTATTATATTTACATACTTTTTGCTCTCTGATGTTCTCGAATATTGGTAATTGGGATTCATGCATCTATTGAATATCTTTTAAAAAAAAATTATAAAAAAAAAAATAAAGGGAGCAACAATATATGAATTAAACACAACCCTAGATTTTTAATGTTATAAAAAAATCATCAAAAATGTTACTTTATTATAAATATTATTCATAGCAACTTTCTCACACATACATTTAAAAAAATGAATCCAAAAATTATATTTGATCCATTTAGAGTTGCATTTAAGTTATACGTTTAATTTAAATGAATAAAAATGATAGTATATCATTCTGGGATCTTTTGATTTAATTTTTTATGTAAGTGTAAGCAAATATCTGTGGATTATACACTATTTTTTGGAATATAATCTATATATATATATTAATAATCATAAAAATTATATATATATATATATATATATATATATATATATATATATATATATATATATATATATATATTTTTTTTTTATGAGTTAATTTTATTATTATTTTTTTTTAAGGAAGACATTGAAATATGCATGGATCTTTATCATGTAGGATAAAGTAAGTAAGGAAATTAAGGTAAGGATAAAGAGTAAGGTAATTTACAAAAAAAAAAAAGCACAAACCCTCCAACATGATCATAACCGGATTCGCCAGTGTTTCACTTCAGTGATTATTTGATGTAGATGGAAAAGGAGATGTAATTAAATAAATAATTTGGTATCAAAATAGATTTTTTGCATCCAATCAGCTGCCTGTTACAGTGTATCACTCCATGAATTAGAAAAATGGATAATATATTCCCAGGAATGTTAATTATGACTATTTGTCATGATGTTATAGGTGGGAGCTCAGTGGTTAAGGCATTGGACTCTTGATTGGAAGGTCACGTGTTCAAATCCTCACACCACCAAGCTGCCTTAAATCATCTGGGCCCTTGAGCAAGGCCCTTCACATTTAACTGCTTAGTTGTAAGTCACTCTGCATAAGGGCATCTGCCAAATGTAAATGTAAATATTGTTTTCTATATCATTGCTTTGGTGAAGAAAAAAAAAACAAAAAACAGTTATACAGGTAGTCCCCAAAACTAACCCATTGTAATTTGAAAATATGGTAAGTCGAGACATAGCATAGCCTACCCAGGAGTTACAGTACATAACTGTGACATAAATGGGACTGTCATATATACACTTTAAAGTATATATATGTATGTGGCAGCAGGCTCATGGATGAGTGGAGGGCGGAGCTAGACGAGTGGAGGGCGGAGCCAGAAGAAAGCAGAGGTAAGAAGCACAGCTGTAGCTAATCAGTGCACTCGGTTTGAGTGCCTGGCGATGCCGATAAAGAGGAGATAGAGGGACTCTTTTTAAAAATTGAGCTAAACTAAAATTGGTCTTAGAAACACCAAAAACACAGACAATAATACGTGTTTTAACACCAAGAAAACTGATCTCCGTCAACCGCTTGCAAGAGTACGGCATTCCACAAGGCAGGAGATGCATATAGCCTGGCCACATTCCAACGTATTGTACCACATATACACTGCTACGTTTGCCTGCCGAGCAAAACTTCAAATATGTTTTCGATCATACGTCGAACCATTGTAACAATCTTCGGAATTAAACTTTCTTTGGCTTCTCCCATTAGGGGTCGCCACAGCGGATCATCCGCATGTTCGATTTTTTACGCTGGATGCCCTTCCTAACGCAACCCTCTCCATTTATCCGGGCTTGGGACCGGCACTAAGGCTTGTGCAACCCTAATGGCTGGGGTTGGTTTCCTGACCAGGGATCGAACCCGGGCCGCAGCGTTGAGAGCGCCACATCCTAACCACTAGACCACCAGGGAACCTAATTTTGGGAATTACCTGTATAATAAAATGAATGCCATGAAAATATTCCTGGATTCCTGCAAGAAAATGTTGTAGTCCTAAATAGGAAATAATGTGGTCCTGCTGAGTTGTTTGCATGTCTGTCCTCGCCTTGATGACCACCTGATTACCAAATACCAACAGACCCGTTCCGGATGATTGAGCGGCATCAGAATGCCGACGCCGATTCCCAAGCAGTGCTGCGTGACCCGCTGCAAACCCAGCAGAGCGTTTCCGAGCGCAGGTGGGAGCGCGCACCGGGGCGTTAATCACGAGTGACGGCTTTGATGGGCGCCAGAAAGCTGCAGTCGAGCATCCATTAAGCACCGGAATATCCTGACGGGAGGAGAAAAGGAAAAAAAAGCCTGCGTCGCTGCATCGTGTTGTCTTTGTTTCACTGTTTTTTACGTCTTCGATCATGTGTGGCATTAGATCACCTCAGCACTTCCCCTTGTGGATTTATGGTCTGGGCTAAAACCTAATTTACGCCCTAATGGCTCCCCCGGCTGTCGTGCTGGCATTCTGACAGATGGCTTCTCTACGAGCGTTTCTTATCCATTCATGGAAAAAAAAAGCGGACTGATTTGTCCGAATATACAAAAGTACACCTTTTTGTCGCCTGCAGATAGAAAAGTAATTACTAGCGCCTTTAAGAGTGTTTGGCTGAACCCTATCTGGAAGGCGGTTTGTTTTAAGACATTTGCAGGCAGATCAGTGCTGCTGTTGTGATTACAATTTCTTTTTTTCACGTTTGCTCGCACTTCAGAAAGACTGAACAAAAAACTGATTCGGGAATGTTGTGCTCCCCCAAACCTGCAAGATGTTTTTCTCACCTTCTTGTTCCATTACAAGTGCACGGTGACCCCCCGCAGCGAAGCCTGTCCTATCGGGCCGACTTCATCTTACCAGGAGGCATGAGACGGATTGACTGAGGCAGCGCCGTCAATCAAAAGGCAGACTTTACTGATACCTGCGTGAGCTGGAAACGCATTGGCATGCAACAGAGACACAGGGATGAACCAGACAACTGTCGAGCCAAACAACCCCTGACCCTCCTTCTCCTAAATGATGGTTTGATGCTGCAACTCGCGCGTTCTCACATCACCAAGTCCCTCTGTCAACCGTACACCAGGGACGAGAAACCAAACTTCTGCCAAACTATAAAAAAAAAAACTCATTATAATTTCTTGATATATAAAAAGGCACGAAAAGACCCACAGGAGGCGACAACGTCAATCAATCGCATTACCAACTGTTCATGTAAAAATAATTATTAATATTCAATGTCAATCCTATACAAAATGGAAGCTATGAAATGAAGCTATTATTTAAACCAAGAGTCAGGAAAGTAAAATGAGACTTTATGTCAACATGTCTGTTTTGCAAGTGCGTCCAGTCGGCATGGAAGCTCTCAATGCTAAGATTGCAAACGTATTTGTTCGCCGTTGCATTGAAAAGCATATATTTTTGCATTTGTAAAGCATGACATGGACTCAAAACAGCTTTCTTGTAACACTGGTATTTCAATCACCAAAGATGTTCAGGGTCAGTACTGGATTCATGGCATGCTCAAGCATCCTCATGCCCTATATAGCTTTTAAAAAAGAAGCTTCGCTTTTAACAGTGTGTAATTTGCAAAAAAAAAAAAAAAGGTTCCAAACGCAAACAGACGGGGCATGTTTTCTTCCAGAGGAGATTGGTGTCACTTTCTGTTCCTTCAGCGACAATATGAGCTGCAACGTCGGTCAGATGCCAGCATTCCACTCATGTTTAGCTACTTTTCGAATGCTCAGTACTGGCAAAGACATTTTTTACTTCAAAACCGAACAACAACAAGAAGATCTATTTTGCTGGAAAATCATCACTGCATTTACTTAAAAAAATTTTATAAATCTCAGAGGATCTAGAAGCTGTGATAGAAGCCAGAATAGAGGGTTTTTATCATTATTACTACTGAAGATCTGAATGCAGTGGCAATGGGAAATATGTGTCAGTGTAGAGCAGTTTTTAAAGAGCGAACTTTCCCATTAAAAAAGATTAAGTTAATTCAATTACGCTCACAGACTTGTGAACATATATTTGCATTAAGCATCCATATTTAAGCATCCACATGCGGATTAGGGTATAAAAACGTGAAAAGTATTAATATAAGGTAGATATAGTACAGATAAAAATGTGTGAATAAGCTGCGATTAATCGTGAGTTAACTCATGGCAATCACGTGTGTTTTTTTTTTTATTATATTATTATAAATTTGTGATTATTTATTTGGTTCATACCTATACAGTGGCATTCACAGCCCTTAAATATATGTACGTATATATATATATCTTCATGGATGAGTGCTCACCAACTAAAGCACAACCCCAGCAAAACAGAACTGCTGGTCATCCCAGGTGATTCATCTCCAGGTCAAGATCTCCAAATAACACTTCATGACTCTCTGCTCTCCCTTCAGCCACTGCTCGCAACCTTGGGGTAACTATGGACAATTAACTGTCCTTCTCCCCACATGTTGCTAATGTGGCTCGCTCCTGTCGATTTCTTCTCTACAACATCTGAAGGATTCGACCATTTCTGTCCACACAGGCTGCCCAGGTGCTTGTTCAGTCTCTTGTCATTTCAAGACTCGACTACTGGCAGGTCTTCCTCTGAACGCTATTCGTCCACTGCAAATGATCCAAAACACAGCTGCAAAGGCTTGTGTTCAATCAGCCCAAGTTCTCCCACACCACCCCACTGCTGCGCTCCCTTCACTGGCTTCCAGTAGCTCCACGTATCAGATTCAAAATACTGATGCTTTCCTACAAGGCCAAAAATGGACCAGCACCATCTTACCTCAGAGATCTCATCATACCTCGCACTGCACCACGCTGTCTGAGATCCTCCAGCACTGCTCGACTGGTACCACCTTCTCTCAGAATAAGCGGTAGGTATACTTCAAGGCTCTTCTCTGTTCTGGCACAGAGGTGGTGGAATGAACTTCCCCTCGATGTCCGTACAGCAGAGACCCTGGCTATCTTCAAGCGACGATTGAAGAGCTACCTTCCTGAAACACTTAAATTAGCACTTTCCAAGTTTGTAGAATTCAAGAGTTATATTTATATTAAGTTTGTAATCTTGTGTACCAGTGTAGATTTATTCATTACTAGAGACTCAAAGCACTTTTTTACGTCGCTCTGGATAAGGGCGTCTGCTAAATGCTGCAAATGTAATGTACATTTGTATATATACATTGTGGCTGTTAATGTTACTCTACAGATATAAACATTTCTATTCATATAATAAAATAAAATACATAAAGTAACATTTATAACAATAAGTAATCTAGTAGTACATAGTCCATGGACGCCTGAAGAGTTTTAATTAATACACATCATTTGATTTATCCACAAGGCAAGTCAAAACATACAATAAAATAAAATAATAAAAGTAAAATGTATTACAAAGTAATAATAATAATAGCAGTATTAGTTGTAGTAATAGTGTTAAAAGTGATTGTATTAAACCCAAATCAATAAAGAATTATTAAATGAATTAGTTGATTGATAGAGTGTAATTGGTGTACAATTCATATGCTTTTTTGAAAAATGCAAAGCCGTGCTAGTGATTTTACCTAGTAATTTTTCTTACCTGGAATGTCCTGTGAGGGGCGATATTGCAAGATGTAATTTGTGTATGTTTGTGTGTGTGTGTGTGTGTGTGTGTGTGTGTGTATGTATGTGTGTGTGCAGAGGTCAGGGTCAGGGGGGAGTTAATTTGGGCTTCCAAGCACATGTTCACCCCCCTCGTCATGCCCTAGTCCTGCTGCAAGACACGGATTAGTCCGACACACACTGGCTAAAGTTACAGCTTTGTGACTGCGCCACTCACGACACGGATCCCACTAACAAGCCGACTTCTGTCTGAAGCTTCATTCTGACTCGGGGGGGTGTGTGTCTGTGTGTGCAGGTGCTGCTACCTGCGCCTGTGCTTTTTCTGTGCGTCCTAATGGTTTCGGGTTACTTGAAACCATTCGGTCTTGTTGGCTGCTCAACCCTGAACTCCCAAATTCCAGCGGTGGTGGAGCAGCAGGCATTTCAGACTTTTGTACCGAATCGTATTCGGGTAATGAGCAAGCTTGAGGGACGGCTGAATGTAGTTCATTTAGGGATCTACACTCATCATTTTTTTTAACAAGTGTACAATGCTACTATGTGTGTCAAAGATATTTATATTGGTTTTTAGGATTTTGCCTTGTATTATAATCCGAGAACAACGAATCACCAAACAAACCAGAAACACTGTCCACATGGTGTGTAAAATAGACTCTTCCTCAACCTCAGCTGTGTGTAAAGACTCTTCCTCAACCTCAGCTGCTAATATAAATTGGCACAGTTAGAGATCTACTGGTTGGTTCTATTAACTGAAATACAGCTGAACTAGTAGCATCTTCTAAATACCATGAACCTGACCAGGCAGTTACTAAGGATGAATTAATAAAAAAATGCTGTAAGTGCATCCTGTAATCACGCACTCTCATGTTCATGAACAAATTCTATCTTTGTCCCACAAGCTTGAACATGAAAGTAAAACCTACTATTCTTGTGATGTTTTTGTTGCATCCCTCAAAATCAACACTGCTCTCAACCGGATGTTCTGCACCGGCAAGCTTTATAAAATATATCTGTCTCGGTTACTAGTGTGCCAGATATCAGAAGCAATAATCAGACAAACCACTTTTAAAATAATCAATATTTCGACACCTCGGTGCGCGATACTAAATAATGAGGATCTAATCAAACCCCACCAGCAATCTTTCGCAAATCTCGCTGTTGTAGCGTTTCTTCGAGGCCCAGCACTGGTTTTTCCTTATGCCGAACATAAATTGAAGAGGCGTGCAATTTTACTTCTCATAAGCTCTTAGCCGTCTTCCGTTGTAAACATTCATTTCCATCTTGCATTCCGTCAAGGTGATTTTTCAAGCCTGTGTAATCGGTTCCAAAACAAAATGTCACTGTGGAAACAAGCCAGCCTCACAGGCGAGAGAGAGAGAGAGGGGAAAAAGAACCTACTTAAAAATTAATAACAGAAGCCGACGCATTCTACAAGTCTAAACAAAATAAGGTCAGTTTGTCCTCACCTTATGCATTAACCATTTAAGAGAGCTGGCATGTTCATTTGAAATGGGAATGGGAAAGAAAGAAAGCATGCTGTTCCTCACCTACTGTTCACATAGACCCCCATGTAGAGCACAGTGTAAATCCCAGAGTGGTACCGAGGATTGTTTGTAATCTGCACAATGGCGTGTAATGACTGGGAAGACCATGTGCAGGGATTGTAAATGATTTAATTAAAGAGGCAAAAGGTTATGTAAATAGATTGTGCTTTTTTTATTCGTCCTTGACCACTTTGAGAAAATCTGATCACCCTTGACATTGAAACATGATGCTGGTTGTAATGAAGCGTTTTGTAGAATAATCTCTTTTAGCTAAATAAGAAATGAAACTCTTATAAAAACAATAATTGGCTTCAAGGTGGTTTAATGTGGCTTGGGCCTGATTTACCAACAATATGCAAACATGGTTTTTCGTTATTATATTTGATTAGAAATCATGAATTAATGTTTATACCATTACCTATTGCTTATAAGTAAGTGTATTTAAACTACAGGCTTTCAAGGTTAAGTCCAGTGCTTTTTCTGCCAAAATCTTAATTGCAGTTCTACATCAATGCCCCTGATAATAAAGTATGTTGTACAGTAACAATGGCAATGCTTAAATTAAAATATGGTGTCAGCATTACTTTCACTACTGACATGATCAATTCAATTACATAAAATTTTTTACAGAAGTTATAATAGACTTAGAAAAACAAAACACATATGCTTATAGTTTTATTGTGTAGTGAAAGAAAATAATGTTAATAAGTGTCATTTATCAGTCTTGTAGCAAATTTGAGTGTAAATGGTCCTTAGAGGCCGAAAAAAATTATTTCCATAATTACAAATGCTGATTTCCATTTAACCACATCCATAAAACTCTGTAACGGTTAAAACTTAAAAAGAGCTTAACAACAAAATGCTGATCAAGTGCTAAATCTTCCAATAATTCAGATTAGCCACTGCAGCGTCAGCTACAGATGCAATGTTATCTCGAGCTCCTTTCATAGGGTGCATTTACTTTTGTCTCAGTTCAACTGCTAATCTCATTTGCCTTCGTTTAGATTTGTCTTGCAATAGAACCAGCTATATCAATAGCATTAGCATGTCAGGAGAGAAAATCACATAGTGATGCTAGCTTAGGAGACAGCAAAAATATTATTTAACAGGTAATGCTAAATTCAAGAGGAGAGCAAAATAATCATATATCAGTAATATTAGCAAGTGGTGATGGCTAAAATATCATATAGCAGTGATTTTAGTGAATTGGGATAGCAAAACTTTTAAATAGCTGTAATATGAGCATGTTCAGAAAGCAAAGAACGGCATATAGTGGCATTACCATGTTCAGAGAGCAAAAACCCACAATATAACAGTAATATAAGCATGTGATAATAGCCAAGACATTATATAACAATGATATTAGCATGTGGTGACATGCTAAACCATCATAACAGTGCCTGCATGTGCAATATAATGCATATAAAGTGTAATATAAGCAAGTTTTAATAGTAACATCATATAACAATAAGATTAGCATGTTCAGTTAGCAAAAAAACACAATACAACAGTAATATTAGCAATTGGTGATAGCCAAAACATCATACTGCAGTAATATTTTTAGATAAGAAAAACGCAGTAGAACTATGGTATAATAGCAAAAATACTATAAAACAGTAATATTAGCATGTTCCAATAGTAAAAACATCATGGCAGTAAGATTAGCATGTTCATTTAGCAAAAAAAATCATATAGTCAAGTTATTAGCATGTCAGAGATGCAAAATCATTTATTATAAAGGTAAAAGCAAAAACATATATCAGTAAGATTAGCTTGTAAAAATACTATATAATACAATATAATTGTAAAATTATTATCATGTAGGGAAAGCAAAAATCACAACAGTGGAATTAGCATTCGAGTAAAAAGAACAAAAAACTCGGTTTAGACTTTTTTTCTGGCCATGATAAAAGTGCTATAATTTACACGAGAAGCTTCTCTGCTTTGCCTCTTCATTATTTTAGAACATAGAGATGCTTCGCGGCGTTATCTATTACATAATCCCTGTAATCCCTCGTTTTAGCATCATAATGTGATTCCGAAACACAGACTTTGACCTCTACAGTACATATATCCGATATCACAGCTACGTGTGAATAAATTACAGTCACCAGATTGATTGAACCCAGATGCTGTGGCCATACTGTAAAAGCATGCATGTGTATGTGTGTGTATGTGTGTGTGTGTGTGTGTGTGTGTGTCCCACACTGCCATTTTGCTAATGATTTGGCACTGAAAGTCTGGGGACAGATGGGAAGTGCAGGCGTTCCATTGAATAAAAAATGAAAGACACATTTCCTGCGATGAGCAAAAAAAAGAAAAAAGCCGTCCTTTTTGAAACTTTAGACATTTAGAAGGGGAAAGAAAAAACGCAAAGAAAAACAGAAAGAAAAAAAAGAAGGGAGTTAATTGCATTCAGCACCTTTCAGAGTGAACGCTATAGCAGCGACGGATCCATTGCATTTAATCGCTCCGACGATGATTTAGTGCGACATCTGGATCTGAAGAAATGTTTAAGGTAATTAGAGACATCTTTTATTTCCCAACGAAGGATATCTTAGGATATCCTCTGGCATTTCTCTCTCTTTCCCCACTTTCTTTCTTCTCCAGTGCCAGCACCAAAACCAAAACCACGACAGATAAGACTGGAGGCTTCGACTCAATAAGGACTCTACATGCTAAAAATGGACTTTGCCCCTCAGTTGTGTAAGTTGCATTATGCAAGTAAAAGGGGGGGCTCTTTTTGGTTTTTTGGCCTGGTAACAATAGAGTCTTTGTTTTAGCCGTCAGGGGGGGTTTGATGAGCTGCACGATGAGGAGGACTAGCGAGTGCCGTGAGGAAGAGTGTGTCTGGTGTGGGGAGGTTTGGTGAGCGCTAGTTAATCAAGTCGCATCCCAGCCACAGCACATCCTGTGGGAGCGAGTGGGCGGCCGGGGGCCACGCGGCCACATCAAACAATGGCTTTTTGTTGTAAACAAAGTCAGGGCAGCCTGCCGGGGGCTCAGCCTCCCTCTTCCACTCTCTTTCTCTTTTTCTCATTTTCTTTTCCCCCTCTCTTTCTCTCTCTCTCTCTCTATCTCTTCCTCTCTCTGGCCTCAACACCACAGGATCTCGTCCAGCAGGGCTGCAAGTCCCGACTGTCTGTCAAACAAATCCACGCTGGCCTTTTCTCAAGCTCTTTTCATTTGTGTGCACAGGCCTATGAGCTTGGCACCAACTCGCACAAAAAGAGGAACCATGTTGATAAAATGCAAAGCAGCGGCATGGCGAGTAAACATGTGTTTGTGCACAGCCCAAAGTATAAAACAGCCTGCTGTTAATGACTCAATCGTTTTGTCTAGTTACATTTGTTTTTTAGCTTTTTAACAACGGCACAAGCGATATTACAGGTCTAATATAATACACTGACACTGAAAATGTTTTCATTTAATAGTCTCATTTTGTTCAAATGTATGATAAAGGATACCTTAAATGATCAAAATGGGAAAGAAATAACAATGGTGCAAATTTGTTAGAAGGGATTTGTGAAAAAAATATTATATTTATTAAGTACCTCTACATAACTCGATGTGATACATTAAATATACATGTATATACTAATGCGATGCAATATGATTCACCCCTATTACGATGCAGTGCGATCCGATTTTGATTCGATTCAACACAATGCAATTCAATGCAATACGATGCAATGAACAAAATATTATGTTACGCAATTCAATATGGTACAAATCGCTTTTATTTCTTTGGTTCAGACAGAGAGCGAATCATTCAGTGCAAAAGGAAAAAAATAATAAAACCAGGCGTTTTTTTTTTCCTGTTCTGTCTCCAGGAAGATGCAGCTCCACCTCTGCCATGTTGATCTTTATTCTATATGAATCTCAGGACACTCCATAGTGCTGTGATACATCATATTCAAGTAGCAGCAGTGGTGCTGAGAGAAACAGTTTAGCGAGGAGAAATCGATCTACATATAAAATATTGGTCACAATTTATTGTTCACTACTAATAATTATATATAAATAAAATCATTTTTTATAGATGCATATATGTTAAAAATGATAGTTCGCAATACAACTGCCAACTTGTATCTCATGCACATAAAAAAATAAATTATATATATATATATATATATATATATATATATATATATATATATATATATATATATATATATATATATATTGCCCTAATATTAGGTAAATCAATAAATATAATTAATTCATTATATGTATTATATGTTTGTTATATGTACATTTACATAAACAATTTCTTTTGTATATTTATTTATACAGTATATATTTTTTCTATTTCTCTTACATTGTCTTTGTCCATATAAGCTGCTTAATTATTGAACTTAAATTTTCAGCGGTCGGTCCCAACACTTTAGGACTATTTTAGGACTAGAGTTTAGGACTGAGAGTTTGCTTTTTATCCATCGGTAAGTAAGTAACCCCATATATATTTCCTTGCTTTGCTTGCTGCTTTACAGCCAATGAAGCAGATGTTCCTAGAAAGCAGAAGCTTGCCCGTTTGAACATTTGACAACAGGGAAGACTGAGCTGAGCCATAATGGGGACCTAAGCCAACAGATAAGCATGCGGCCAAAGATAAACACAGATAAATGCTTCGGTCATATCGAAAACAAAACAAAACCAAACCTTTTGTTTTCAACCAGGGTGCAATGAGTAGAAAGATAAATGGACCTGAAGAGGTTCACTACAAACATAAGCAACATCAGGTGTAATTAGAGCTCATACTCTTGTCCTCGGTTTACAAAACAAATGCGCTCGCTTCACCCATAAAACTCTGCCACTAGGCACTTATAACAAAGGCAACTGAAGATCTGGTGCCAAGTAAAGTGGCAATGCATCAATTACCATCTGCTCTGCGTTCAATCCGTCCACTGTAGTCTGAAAGCTCTGCACTTCAGTAGCATTTTCAGGTCAGTCTTGGACAGATAGGATTGTGTTCTGACACTTGCCTCAGTGGGACGTGTGGGCTGAGCACTGAAGTAACAGCTGTCAGGCAGACCTGGCCATCAACACCCATGATAGCATAGAAGAGAAAGAGAAATGAGGGAGCCTCCAGGGCTTTCTGTGAAAGATACTATCAAAAGGTGTTAGAGGGCAGATCCACCTGGTTGTCTGAAATTTTACACCACATGGGCTTTCGGTACTAGTGATAGGATGTGGCTCCTCAGGCATCAGCCAATATGTTTGGTTAACATTGTTCTTTTTCTTCATGGATAAATTATTAACCATAGGCAGATTTTTCAATGTTGGTTTTATTACTGATTTTTTTAGTTTGTATATGTTGCATTCATTTGGGTTTTGTTTTGAAAATCATGACATGAGAATGTTTAAAACAATTAGCTTGTAATGGAAAATATTTCGAATACGCCTCATTTATTGTTCCTTGCATGTCTTGTTTTGTGAACTTTGAGTTATTTGTGGTATTCTTGAACAACTATCTATTAGTGGCTTTAACATTCCAACCTTCTGGTTGAATGAGAAGCTCTTATGGACCTTTATAGGCTTTTCAAAAGCAACAATAAAGTGACAGGAAATGGGAGTTTACATGTGTAAAATCTTCACACACTCACTGCAGAACAAGCCTGAACAACCACACCACACTATCAACTGCCAATGAAATGCACTTTTACTTCCAGTTTTTAGTAAAAGAAAAGAAAGAAGGTATATTATACTTGTCACATGTACTTTACAGGACAGTGAAATTCTTTCTCGGCATATCCCAGCGATTTTAGTTTTTGACACACCGCTCCTGAGGGTTAAGGGCCTTGCTCAAGGGCCCCAAGAGTGGCAGCTCAGTGACGCAGAGCCTTACCCACTAATCTGCCACCTCTTTTAGAATTCTGATATTAACTTTCTTTCAGCTTCTCCCATTAGGGGTCGCCACAGCGGATCATCTGCATGTTTGATTGGCACATGTTTTTACGCTGGATGCCCTTCCTAACGCAACCCTCCCCATTTATCCGGGCTTAGGACCGGCACTAAGAGTGTCTGGGGTTGGTGCCCTGACCGGGGATCGAACCCGGGCCGCAGCGGTGAGAGCGCTGCATCCTATCTCAAGATTCTGGTATTAAATTGGAAATATTGATATTGATCATATTTGGTACTATGAGATTTTGATTGCTACATTTGATGTGATTAAACAAATAGAGGAAATAAATAGTCATTTTCTCTGTTTTTGTGTGTGCTCAGAAACAAATCCATTTTCCCCTTTTTTTTATTTCAAAATTTATTCAAAAACAGCAATCAAGGCATCATTTTTCACATTTTATTCTTTGATTGCAAATCAAAATTCTACTTTTATGAAAAGGTTAGCAAACCCTCCTCATATAGCTATACTAGGTGCCAATTATGGAAATGAATAAAACAGGTTAGGCATGACATTCAATTAACTAATAATTAAAACAAAAAAGTTCTATTTAATTTTTATCCTAATATAAGTGCAGACCCCTACATCCCACCACAATTTGCTGTAGGTAAAAAAAATTCATGTAGTCCTGTTTGTTCAGCTCATTATGAAGCCATCATTTACATTTATAGCCTATACCCTTATCTAGAGAGACCTACACCTGAGCAGTTGAGGGTTAAGGGCCTTGCTCAAGAGCTCAGCAGCTTGGTTGCAGTGGGATTTAAACTCATGACCTTCAGATTCAATGTTAAAGAGCTTACCCACTGAGATACAGTACCACCTTCCTGTAAGTAAGTAAGTTTCAGTTGCTTTTAAGATCTACAGTGTATCAGATTAAAGGGATAAACATTACTGCTTTTGAAATAAAAAATATGAAAAATGTGCTGCTATAATTATAAAAAAGAAAAGAAAAAAGGGTGATGTGGCCCAATACAAAGAAAAGTTACTGTTACTACTGCAAATATTTGTATTTTTCATTCGTTTTTTTCAATGTGAACAAATCTATGGTACTTTATATTCATTTACTGTTACAGTTAATGCAATGTAATTAAGATAACAAGTTCACCTATATTATAGAAGCGATCAACAGGAAATCCTTCTCCAGCCTTTTGATTTAGTTTCTCTTGATTTAAGAAAACACAAAAAATCTGCAACATTTCCTGTTTCAGTAAAATCGCTGAAAATGGAGACTCCTTTATAAAATGGAAAAAAAAAAACATTGTTTACCATTTCACCATTTGTTTTTGTAGCTTAGTGGTTAAAACATTGAACTTTGGGTCCAAAGGTCATGAGTTTAAATCTCTGCCACACCATGCTGCCACTTTTGGGCCCCTGAACAAGGCCCCCTGACCCTATAACTGCTCAGTTGTATAAAAAAGATCAAATGTAAGTCGCTCTGGACCGCAGCGACTGCCTAACGCTAATAATGTAAATAAACATGTTTTTAATTCATGTACTAATCGTAATTTTAGCCATAAAATTCTCTGTATACGTTGTTACCATAGAAACCGTACCATAATAAAACGTGAGCGTTCATATCATGTGATTTGCATAGAAAATTGATTAACGCAAGAATTCAACAGCGCTGAAAAAAAATTTCAAATAAACTATTTTACAATGCAAATATTATTCATTAAAGACTCTCCCACACAAACATATGTTTTTACTTGATTCGATTATCATTATAATTTTTTATTTTTTTTGCAGAACATTTCAAGAGATTAATCATCTCAGTTACAGTCAGTCTTGGATTGAGAGTAAACGTAATCAAAGGAACAATAAAAATCAGGATAATTGTTTATGATACTCTGGAATAATGCGTCTCACGATTGTGTTCTGGAGATTTCTTTGTTAGATTTTGCCGGAAAGCAGCTCTTATTTCTGAGCACCCTCTCGTGCCTGTATTTTCTCTCATATATGTGACAGGATTTTTTTTTTTTCTGAACCGCATCCAAGCGTTGATTTCCAGGACGGAGCGAATTGTGGTCGAGAGGGTCGTCATCAAAACTCCTTCGATGTTCGATTTTTAATTGGATCTAATCTGATATGAGTAAATGGAGCTCTGTAGCACATTTGATTTAACAGCACTAATTTTGCACGGTGTGTATGTGTGTGTGCGAGGGAAGCTGTTTGTGCCACTCGGCCCATGTGTAAATGGAGAAATGCTTCATTAACAGACACTCTGATAAGTGGTTAATTAACGCCAGCTGCTTGTTGTTTTCAGACTTTGTGTTTTCCTGTTGTGATGGGTGGCTCGGCCGCTGTAATCCTGGCATGCAAAAAAAAAAAAGAACAATGACGCTTCAGTTCGGAGAATCTGACATCGGAGGGTTTGATCCCAGATGGCGTGCGCTTGCCATTCTGACCTTGAAAGCAGCACTTAACCTCAAGCTGCTCAGGGGAGAATGATTCGCACAGTTGGTTGATGGACGATGTCCCAGGCAACAACAGCATGTAAAATAACAAGTCCTAAATGAGCTCTCACGGAGTTAAATACGACAAAGTTGAGCTCTTTAGTAGCAGTAGATTTGACTCTCCTGGAGCCGATTTCACACTATTGATTTTACTGTGCAGAGGGAGGGCAAGATGCAAGATTGAGCACCAGACAGAAGGGAGGATTGTTGGCAAACGAGAGAGTGAAAGAGAATCACTTCATTTTCAGGGTGAAGCGAATATGGCTTGTTTCTTTCCTTTTTTTTTTTTTGATCCTTTGCAAAGCCCTGGATGCTTGAGTCTGCTTTAATATCCAGAGGATTGCTCTGTGGCAGTTGTGCGTATGAACTGCACCAGGGTCTTCCCGAGTTCAATCCGGAACAAACTCGACTCCAGTATGGGCGACTGCGCTATCAGATTGTTCCCATCCCAAACACGAACTGTGTGACAAATTATCCGAGCTTCTTGTTTTAAAATAGGCTTTGCCACCAATTCCTTGGGAGGACCGTTCCGTGGGACGGACGATGAACGTGTGTGTGTGAGCGTTATTATTTATTTAAATGCAATAACGCAATGTGCAGCAATTAGTGCGCTGCTAAACACGGATCCCTTGTAATCCGCTTATAGAGCCATATGTTATCGCCTGACGTCGGGATGCTCAGAGAGAATCTTCAATATAAATAACGACACCGGCCTATTTCAAGGTATAATTATCATACGCGCATCATCGTACGTAAGCAGTAATTAACGCACCCTCTGCGGCCCTAAAAGTGAATATGATGAAAGGCACAGGTGGGGTGCAGCAGCTCGTAAAGTACATATCGTCCAAAAATGACATAAGCACCGTGATGAGCCAGTAAATAACCTACAAATGGGCCGCGGCAGACACGGGCGCGCTCCTCCTTCCGCGAGAACAAGCGGGGCGTGCGATATTATTCTTACGAATCCCCATAACGTCAGTAGCATTAGCGGATGCTCCAATAGCGTAATAAAGAAGACAAAAGCGAGTTGGAAAGTTCACAGTCTTTGTTTAGACCCTCAGGTGACCTGTTTTTGAAAAGGTCAGGGATTTGGAAATAAGATCACCAGATTTTACATTTTTGGCAAGTTCGTGGAGAAGGAAAATGTGTGGAAAATATAGCTGGAGGATCCTGGGCTTGAACGCAGCATGGAGTCTCTGAGTGGGGGTCCTGAGGAACAAGCAGAAGCCAATTTGCTGTCACTCACCTCCAGCTGTGGATGGCATGACATCAATGAACTATGTTTATATGGATGACTGTGTGTGTGTATGTGTGTGTGGGGGGTGAGCCCTGGATTTGTACCTCCTGGTAATGCGATACACTTGTTCATTCATCAAGGCATGTGCCAGTGTGATTGTAATTACTTTGTCTTTTTTTACAGCATCCCTGTGACATAATAAAATGTACTTAGACACCCTCAGAGTGTCTGCTGAAATGTCATTTTGGACTTGTTTTCCAAACTTTCATGGAAGTCAGTAGTTGTTCGGTGAGCAGACTTATAGGTTTCTGTGAACGGAATTAGAGGATCACCTTGCCTTGTGGCACTTATTTTGAATTTGTTCAAAATAAAGAACTTTTAGTAGACACCTGTCCTTGTGCTACCTTCCAAATAGGACAGTCTTTATCTCTGGAGCACAATATTGCTGCCTGCTTTGACAGGATCCTCTAGAATAGCTGCAGGGGTGCAGACTATAATTTGAATATTGTGCATGGTGAATATTAACTTGATTATTTTTTCCTTCGACTGCAGGACTAAGCCAAACAACATGGTTTTGTATGCATTGGTTGGATAGTTTGTGTTAGGTTTGTAGTTACAATTTTATTTCTAAAACCTTTTTTTGGGAAGGAAAACCCCTTTATTAAAGGGTTCCAACCCAACCAGGCATAACATTATGACATTACATTATAACACTAATTATCTCCTCATAGTGGCACCTGTTAGTGAGGGGGATATTTTAGGCAGCAAGTGAAATTTTTTTCCTCAAAGTTGACATGTTGGAAGCAGGAAAAATGGGCAAGTGTAAGGATTTGAGCGAGTTTGACAAATTGCGATGGCTAGACGACTGGGTCAGAGCATCTCCAAACCTGCAGCTCTTGTGGGATGTTCAAAATCAAAAGTGGAAGGAACAGTGGTGAACTGGCGACAGGGTCATGGGCGGCATCAGGGCCAAGGCTCATTGATGCACGTGGGGAGCGAAGGCTGGCCTGTGTGGTCCGATCTAACAGACAGATCCAAATTGCTGAAGAAGTTTATGCTGTTAATGTTCAATGGGTAAGGACTGTTTTGGCAGCAAAAGGGGACCAAAACAATATTAGGCAGGTGGTCATAATGTTATGCATATAAAGTTATCCCTGGTCTGTTTAAATGGGTTATTCTTTAATGAGGATGTAGACCGGGATCTCAAATTACAATATGCATGACACTTTTTGCACTGAACTGAAGTCTGTGATGGTGAAGGAACTCGGTCTGGGCCAGAAAACTGCTCCACTTTTCACTGAGTTTGACAGCTGAATGATTGCATAACCACTAATAGGTGGTGCCAGGGATCTCTGCCACTGTGATACACACTTATAGAAAAATGGTTCTTCAGAAGTTCTTGGTACACTGAGCTTTTCAAAATGGTCTACCATATGGAACCTTCTCTAATAGGTGAAACCCTCTATTGCAGAAATCGAATGCTGTTGTTGTGCCCAGAAAGAAACATGTTGGCCAGACAACCTATTCTTTAACAAATCTGGTGACTGAATGATTACATAAGCAATGTCTGATGTAGTCAAAGACTCGGGAGAGTGAAAATCAGTTTTCCAGATGTTTTTTGGATGCTTTAGCTTGGCTTTTTTTTTAAAGGAACACCTGGTGTTGTAAGGTTCTACATGAAACCTTTAAAGTTCCCACAAAGGGACAAATTTAAGAACCATTTAGGGGTTTAGGGTGCTAGATAAAATCTTGCTAGTGAAGGAGCTCATTCTGGGCCAGAGAACTGCTCCACTTTTAACTAAGTTCGACAGCTGAGTGATTACATAATCAAGAGTAGGTTGTGCCAAGAATCTCTGCCATGATAATGCACGATTGTAGAAAAATTGTTGTTCAGTGCAGTACAGAACCTTTTCAGAGGTAACCTTCTCTCAAATGTGAATTATTTTTATGAAATTCTACACACCCTTGACAGGTTTCCTCAGAGGGGCAAATCCAAAAATGCCAGAAACTGCTCTACATTTCGATCAATATGATTCGATCAATAAAACAAAGGATTGATGGTGCCAGAGATCTCAGATTTAAAATATTCAGTCTTAGAGAAAAGATTTTTTGAAACCTGAGGGTCCTTGGCTTCCGAAATGCCTCTTTTTTTGGACCCAGTTTGGAAGGAAACATTTACATTTATGGCATTTGGAAAACACCCTTATCCAGAGAAACTTACTGCTGAGCAGTCAAGAGTTAAGGGCCTTGCTCAAGTACTCAAAAACAGTAGCTTGGATGTGGTGCTGGATTTCAACTCATGACTTTTTCGATTCAAGGACTAACACTTTAACCATTAAGCTACCACCAACTTGCAGGGGTGGGGTACAACATAGAACGTTAAAGGATTCCAATAAAATAAAGCACTGACGGCACTTTTTCCATTTTACTGGAGCTTGTGCTGGTAATGGGAATCTGATCGAATTAAATGCTAAATGATTAGAAAACTAAAAGCCTATGCGGATGCAGAAACTGGACATTGAGACGTTCAATCTTCAAGAGTTTTACAAAAGTTAACCGTCAAAAAAACCCTTAAAGATTAAACGTCAGTGTTCAGGTTCTAAGGTTATCTAAGAAAGGAAACGTTTTCAACAAAATGATGACCCTATGTTAATCAGTTTCACTATTTAAAAACAAAAACACGAGTTTCTTCAAGCATCTGTTGCTGCTTAAGTGTTCTTTGCTTTCTATTCTTCTTTTCAAGAATCCTCTTTGAAAAATAAACCCTCTCTTTCTTGAGTGACAAAGTGAGGAACCGTTAAGTTCTGAGGACTTGTTTTGCATCTCAGCAGTGCGATGTTGCATAATAGTTTGTTGAGTGAAAGTGTACTTTTGTGGAATGTGTACATTTGTTTGTACTCAGTGGACAGTCACAGGTTGTGGGGTACCCGACTCTTTGATTCTTAAAGAGGTTATCCCAGCATGACATCCTATTCAAAGGTCTCCCGCTCTGATAAGAAGCAGGACGGCGGTTCCTTTCGGGCCATGCGCGCTTTGTCAAAATAAAGCCATGCTCGTGAACTCGCCACTTTGAGTGTATCGGGCTTTGAGAATGGAAGGAAAGATCCAAAGGAGTAAATCTCACTTTAAAAATCGTGACAGACTGACACTGGGTTTTGTTTCAACGCCACTAAAGCAAGCAAAGAGAATCGTGGAGTGTGTGCCAACAACCCAGTGTTCGGAATAAGTAGCAGAGTTTCAGGAAGAAAAAAAAAACTCGACAGACCCCGAATGGACTGTCTGAATTGAAAAGGGATCCTTATTTATTATTCAAATAGAGCAGCGGTCCAGCAGATGGCTAAAGAGGGGGCCAACAGTGAACCTCTGAAACCTCCACACATGCCCGGCCTCCATCACTGACAAACAAGTTCAAAGAGAATCAGCCATCGTGACAGACAGATTAGCATATTCCTATTTAGCTTTAAAAGGCCGAGTCGGCGAACATGCACCAGAGAAAGGGCAGCTCTGGCTGGCTTCCCGTTCCTGAGAATCAGAGGGGTTTTGCCATGCAGCTGCACTTTGAAACTAATTGCAAATTTGGGAAAAGCTGATTTCACCCTGGAACGCTCTCAGCAAACGAGAAACGAGTCGGTAAAAATATCGATGCCAAGTGGCAGACCTTATGGTAACTATTGAAATTGCCCCATTGATATATCAATGAGCTTCAGGCCTCGCTGTCCAATACCATGAATCCAAGTTCAATCTCCCACCACTGACCGAGGCTTAATTGTCCACTTCAATAAAACTTCGATCTCAACCAATTTGAACCGTTAACTAAATAAGATAAAGTACCAGACTCGGTAGAGATTCATAGCCAGTTGGATGCTGTGGAATCCAAACAGAAGTGCCAAGACGCCAGCATGTTTAATCCTGCCAAAGTTAATTATTAACAAAAGAAGACAGAACAGACGATCCATCCTCCTCAGGTGGACGCTAGAGGGAAAACATATATCAGATTGTATTTAAAGCGCAATGTTTAATAGATTTTTTATTTCAGTGCTCCGAGCGTTTTCACCCTAAAGCCAAGCTCTAGCACTTTGACTTGGCTTGTATAAGTTCGGTCAAAAAGTAAATAGCTGCAGATTTATCGCCGGGCTTTAGCTCCCAGTTTAGAGATAGCTGCGCAGTAGAGACGGAGTTCTCCTTGTTTGCAGCCTAAAAGAAGATAAAAAGCTAAACATACGACCCTGGCTTCAAAAATATGGCCTGAGGAGACGCCATCTGCCGAGTGTCGACAATCTCTGTGGTCTCTTTAATACCAGCCATTTATAAAGGCACATCGAGGCATACAGCAAGGGCGCTTATTAGCAAAAGAGTAAAACAGATTATAACCGCTATACTCCCTGCTCAACACTGGCAACAATTTATCGACTGTGTTTATTGATCAGAATGAAGTGAAGCATGTAGCGGGTTAATGAGAAGATCGTTGACACAAAGGTCACACTATGGTTATGAATGAACGAGTCAATGGCTTTAGCTTCCAGCTGTTAGCATCCTAGCTTCTGGTTCGTTTGCATTATCCTCATTTTTAGCAAGAAGTTTAAGGGTGTTAGCTTGCATACACATATTTGTTTCAGCCAATGATGCGCTTTGAAGTGGAATGCTAATCTGAGGCAAAATTTTAATAAATTACAGGGAAATCTGTAATAATTATTGGAATTCAAAGGGAATAAGTGACAAGACACATCACGTTAAATATTCATACTTGGATTGAAATATTTGGGATGTGTTTAGAGACTCCATTGATAATTGGTTGCCAGGCATTGTATATCTTTTTTTTTTCATTAATATGTAAGAAGCTCGAGGCGATGTGTCTCTCTGCCATCACAGGATGAGATAGCATTGTATTTATTAAAAATATAGAAAAAAAATACCTCAAGCTTAAATGATAAAAACGTTTTTATATATATATATATATATATATATATATATATATATATATATATATATATATATATATATATATATATGTATATATTTAGCGCCATTATATTACTAAGAAATGCAACCTTGGAGAGAAAGTTTGAGAACAGGATGCAGATATACGACAGTTATGGACGAGACTTGGCACGGCTAATCTGTGATCTATGAGACGGTGTAAACCTGAATATTGAAGCTTTGGAAGCTGATCTGTTTGAGCTCAGAGAGCTGGACAGACTAAAGGACAAAATGATATGTTATTCTTACAGAAGCAGGTGATTTTAATACAATTTAAACACACCATATATAACAACCATCGAAATCAAACGTGAGACAAAAAATGCTATGAAAGGTGTGGAAGATAACGTGATTTTGTTTCAGAGAACATGTGACAGAACAAGTGAGGGTGAAGTGGCTTATGGGAACCCTGTTGTCCAGGGCCATAAACCTGACACTACAAAGCTGCTGCATTGCTTTCTCTAAAGTTTATTTAAGCTTTATTTTTACAAAGTAAGAGTATACTATATGAGATGTATATAATTCTCATTGAAAGGCACCAAAATGAGAGTTTTTTGCTGTGTTTTTGATAAAACCAGTTACATTGGCTGATGATGGATCCATTCTTAAGATTTTAGACTTTTGAGTTCAAATCCCAGCACCACCAAGCTGCTGCTACTACTCTCTTGAATCATAACTATAAGCTGCTCAGTTGTGTGAAAGTAAAAATTATAGGTCATTCAGGATAAGGGTGTAATTATGCCATAAATATAAATGGTTGATCTGACTGCCCTTGCTGAAGTGTATTTAGGTTACAATATTTATACATTAAAGATGAATCTGTAACGTTACTCATTCGTAGTTGATCAATCAGATCAACCATGAAATCCATTTCATTCCATACAATTTGTAATTCCCTTTTGCAAATTTAATATATTTTTTACTATTTCCAACTACCACTTTATCTTATTTCATATATTTGTAACTTACTTTCTTATATTCGATGCACAATGTTTTGAGGTTTGCATTTTACTGCATAGTTGTATTCTGTATATAACTATGTATGTGACAAATCTTGACTCTTGATTTTAGACACTAAAAACTGGAAGTAGATAAAAATTATGCTAATATTGCTGATTTAAAAAAAAAGTTCAAAATTGTTTCCTGTTTCTAAAGGAAAATGATGTCCAAAGCTGTGATTATGTTTAATGGTCTTTTTGTAATTTAATAAACAATAAAATGAATCTACAAAATGTGGTAAAGAAAATTGGCCTCTCATGTTTTCCTGTGTCACTTGGCATAAATTTTTCTATTCTCTTACTAGTTTTTAAACCACGCGGTGATTTCACACCTGCACACTTGTCAAACTCTACATGCTGCATTATGTAAGCAATTCAGCAAAAGACTTCCTTCATTATACAGCCAGCATAGAAAAAAGTTGTTTTTATGCCCCAGTTGTGCTAATAGTTTTAACTGTATTTAGATTTATTATGCATTTTGTATTTATTGTCATAAATTTCTACACCACAAGGCAGTAAAAATTCCACAGTTTAATATACACATGAATCTTTGTTACAGATAAATGCCATTTTTTCATTGTTTTGCACGGATGAATCTATTGCCTTATTTAAACTGTATAGCATGTCCAGATCACAGGAATACACCATGGATGTATACTGTAGCTCACACTAACTTTGAAAAGCACCATTTTTTTCCTAGTTGACAATTAAGTCATATTTAAAGTTTATGCTCTGATGCTCTCATTTTCATCAACTTTCCCTCCAATCAATTTGTATGAATAAATTTCACGCAAATTGTCGCAGATCAATTGTGCAAATGCAGCATCACACCACCCGTCTGTAACACACACACACACACACACACACACACACACACACACACACTTCAAGCTTTATTCTCATGACATCCTGAGCATCTGCAGGATTTGGAGTCTGAAGACAATGCTTCAGGAACAGCTGATGATCGTGACCTGCACTTATGCGGTTTAACGGCACAAGTCCACTACTTTCCCTGAATTTCAGCTGGAACGAAGGAGGAAAGAGGCCATAAATCTGTCCTGAGGTTAAAGTTTTATTACATTTCGTATAAAATCTAAACATCTGTCGGGTGTGGTTAAGTTGTGGCAGTTTGCAGTAAAAGAGGAAGTGACAGGACGTGTCCTCCTGTCTCGCACAATCACAGCACCTGCCATTTAAATAAATTATAACCCAATGTCAATTTAGGTTTGGTTCAGACAGTTCAGCAGGGAGAGGAAATACACATGGGTTCATATGACGTTGTGTGTATGTATATATATATATATATATATATATATATATATATATATATATATATATATATATATATTATACATACATTATTATAAGCACATAAAACCTTCTTAACTGGGGGGTGCTCAACCCTTTTAACTGTTTTCCCATATTCTATTTAATTTAACATTTTGAGGAAAATATAAGGTCATTTTGAATTTGATTGCTTCAACACGTTTTCAAAAAGGGATGGGGCAACAAAAGTTTGAAAAAGTCAATGTTACTAAACAGAAACAGATGGAGGGATATTTTGCAACTAATTAAGTTAATTGGCAACAGGTCAGTAACATGACTGGGTGTAAATAGTGTATTTTAGAGAGACAGAGTTTCTAGTCTCTAGTCTACAAATTGTGGAACAATTTCAGTATAATGTTCCTCAACATTAACATATTTGCAAATAGCAAAGAATGAACATTTCCTTTTATACAGTGCGTAATATCATCAAAAACATTTAGAGAATCTGGAAAAACTCTGTGCACAGGGGACAAAGGTGAAAATCACTATTAAAACAAGTATGATTCTATATTCGAAATCACTGCAAGGGTCCAGAAATCATTGGCTATGAATACAGTTCACCATGCCATCCAAACACTAAAGCATGCAAAGAAGAAGCTATATGTGAATATGATCCAGAAATTTTGGAATTTATTCACAGGAGTATGTTTGTCATGATTTGTGCTCATTCAGCTACAAGGGTGTTAGTAAAGTCATGTGCTGATGTAGGGAAGTTGAGAAGGCCTGGGGCCATTTACATTCATCTAAAAGATGTTAATAGGATTGAGGTTGGAGATCTAAAGCATGCCATTCAAGATCTTCCACTTCAGGGCAACATAACACAGTCAGAGAAAGGTGCTTCTATCTGCCTTTTTTTGGATACATACTACATTTTGTGAGTGTTTTTGTGATTGACACTCAAGACAGAGCCTAATCTCCCTTACTTTACAGAAAGCATAGACATACTGTATTTGCTTCTGTTTCGTCCCCTCCAAGGATGTTTGTGGCATCATCAGAAATGAATCTTGATTTGCTTTTTTTTTAGTGTTCTCTTCGATTGGATGCTACTCTGTGCAGCTGGGGACGGTTTCTCATCAACACCTTGGGTGGTTCCATGAAATTCCGGAGTAAGAACGGGAGCTTTGAGGATGAAATGGACTGTAGTTAATGTCAACAGTCTCCTACACTGACTCAGGACTACTTTTCGCTTCTGATCATCATCAATGCACCCTGCAACATCGTATATCTGCTATAAATGGACATTTGGTGCAACCCAGATGAGGATGGGTTCCCTCTTGAGTCTGGTTCCTCTCAAAGTTTCTTCCTTATGCCGTCTCGGGGAGTTTTACTGCCACAGTCACCACCGGCTCACTCATCAGGGACAAACTTACACTTATAAAGAACATATACATTTTTAATCACCACATTATCTGTGTAAAGCTGCTTTGAGACAATGTTCATTGTTAAAAGCGCTATACAAATAAAAATGAATTGAATTGAATTGAATTTTCTGCTGCATTACAATGTTTTTTTCAGTGAACCTACAAAGCATTTGTATGTAGGAGAGAGGTTGCTGTACGCTGTAAATGTTAATGTAATATAAAAACAAATTACAGAATTGGTAATGATATCTTATATAAAATATTACCAATTATGTAATTTGTTTTTAATGATAATTTAAATATATATATATATATATATATATATATATATATATATATATATATATATAAAATTATAAATTATAATAATATAATTATTATATAATTATATAAAACATAATTTGAAAATTTCAAAAATGTATTTAATTATAAACCTTATAGATATATTTTTCCTTTTATTTTTATAATTATGCATTTGTATTTGATTGAATGCTTGATTATATTTTATCAAATTTTATTATTTATTATTTGTAATATTTTATTTACTATTCGTTTGTTTCAGTGCAAAATAGAAATAGAAAGTGATTAATGCATCTGTTATTTATTTCTTTATTAAAAAATATATTTACGATATTCAGTGTATAAAAGTGAAATTAAATGTTAAATGTATTTTTTAAACATTACTGAACCGCTTGTTTTTATTGTTGCTAGATGGTTTTTATTTTGACTTTTTGACAGATTGGATTGCATTTTTATTTTAATATGATTTTATTATTATTTTTTTTATAAAACCAGAATCATTACTTTAAAAACAATAACCCAAGACACTTTTTTTTTGTTTAAAAAAATATACTTGGCCACAGAAATTCAACCCTAATAGAAATCTGCCTCATGCTGTTATTTTTCAGTTTTTTTTTTTTTTACTCCATTCTGACATTTTGGAAAGATGATCTTCTTCTGCTATGTGTGCTACACCTCCTCCATGACAATGGAGTTAACCTGAAGAGATGTGAAATATTGGAGGGGGAAATTCTCTTTGGCTCGCTCCCGAGCCGCGGAGGCCTGAAACTGGAGTGAGTTTTTCCACAGATCCCCGTGGTGCTGTTCGTTTGGACCGCAACAGACCACAAATCTGGCCGACGTTGTCCTCCCCTCCATCGCTCGAATGCGGACATAGGATCTGGTTTAAGATGGAATGCTTTCGAGAAGGGGGAGAAAAAAAAAATCAAACATCACTTCATACTCAAGGCAAATGTCAAAATAAAGATGGGGGGAAAAAGCCGTAGCTGTTTGGCTAGAAGGAATTCAATACAAATCTCGTCCTCATATCCTGTCCTCCTTTTTCTCCGTGTCATGCTCGAAAGCGGTAGAAGCCTGGTTTTGATTTTCAGAGCCGAGTTTTTTTTTTTTTTATCTGTGTTACAATAATAAATCTGATATCCTTCTGGGAAAGTTTATTTTGAGGGAGGTCCAATGTGTTAAGAACTCTGTGACCTGCACTGGGATTGCAATATGATGACTTTACAATATTGCATATTTATAGACGTCGGAGATTCATAGCTATTGTAGACTCAGACAGGAGAATAGCAACCTTGGTTTTATTGCGTGCAAACTTAAAAGAGGAAAAGAAAAAAACAGATGTATAGCGGCTCTCAGATGCTGCGTGGTGCTGAAGCTGTCCAATGCCTTCGAAAGAGCTGGCAATGTTCATAGATTGTGTCTCGAAAGTTTTAAGTTTTAAAAGCATCGCTAATCTTTGAGTGCGCTCAAAAATTTGTCCCTTCGAATACCACTTTATAATTAAATGTCTTCTCATTTGTGCAATTTTCCAACTCCAAATCTGCCAATCATCTGGCAGCAGCCCAGTGTATAAAAAAATTTACAGATACAGGTCAAGAGCTTTGTTTCTTCAAAATGAAGGGGAAAAATCCCATCTCAGGGACATGGTTGTTGGTGCCAGATGGGCTGAAGCTGCTGATCTTTCTTGATTTTCAAACCAAACAGTCTCTAGGGTTTACCCATGATGGTGTAAAAACAGAAAACACCCAGCGAGCAGCAGATCTCGAAGGGGAAATGTCTTGTTAAATAAGAGAAGTCCGTTATAGAGTTGAGAACAGCCTGTCTGGATCAATACAGAGGGTAACGGGAACTAAAAACAACCACTCTTTAAACCACTTGAGCAGAAAAGCATCTCAGAGCATCCAGCTTACAAAACTGACCAGTAATATGGCAATGCATTTTCAGATTTTAATTATCTTTAGTACATGCCTGGTCAGGCTTGTTGTGGTGGATTGAATAAGGCGGTTTTTCCTGGAATTTTAGGGAAAAGTTTTTAAAGTCAAAAAATAAATTGTAGGCAGGTATACACAAAAAAATACAGAAGCAGTATTTACATTTATGGAATTTGGCAGACATTCTTATCCAGAGAGACTTTCAATTATCCCATTCACACAACTAAGCGCCTTGCTTAAGGGACTAGAAATGACAGTATGGTGTGCCGGGATTTGAACTTACAACCTTCAGAATCAAAAGCCCATGTCTTAACCGCTAAGCTACCACCTCTCCGACACACACAGCTGTAGATGAGACCATTTACAAACTAGAGCGATGTAGGAATGAGGTAGAATTCCTGTTTAATAACAAAAACGCCTACGTTCTAGATTAAAGATCACCCATTTAAGCTGTTAATACAGTTTTGAATATTTGAAACCCTAAATGGATACGAATACACATAGGGACATTGTGTTCGACCCTTTTAGAAAGCTTTACAAGACCTCACAAGACTTCTAAACCCTGCTCGTGTCCTGTTGGCTATAAAGCCTGCAATGACCACACGATCACACATGTCAAAAAAAAAAAAGAAAAAGAAATCTGCTTTGGAATCGTGGCTGTTTTTCTCTCATCTCTTTCGTGCGACTGCGATGCAAACGGTTCGATGTTTAGGAAAAAATCCCCGGCGCAGTTACAGGAAGAAATAATTCATAACAGCAATGTTTTAAAACAGTGTGCGAGAAGAAAATGTCTCCATGACATTGTTTAGAGACACGGAGAGAGACAAGGGTGGGGGCACTGGACTCTGTTTCTATCTGTTAACACAATGGCTGGGGTATCACAAATCCAGATTGAAAACAGCCGTGTCCACACTTGAGAAGTGAGTGACAATGGAGCTGATCTCAGATAAGATCCAGTCTGGCACCTCGATGGACATATAAGGGCATATATCATTGTCAGTTGCCCCTCCGTTGTCTCAGGTACATCTCATTGTCTGCTTTTATAGCTCCAACATTTGGGAAATCTTTTTTTGCCTATAAATATGTCGTTCTCAACACTACAGCCAGAAACGTACTTTAGTGTTACGCTGATCGCTGCATCCAAAGCAATGAGTAACACTCCATCAACTATGTGCAGCTGAAAAGAAAGAGACATAGTTTTTTTTTTATCTCTATCTGAGATCTTAGATCTGAGACCATCTGAAATCTTACCTAACAAAAATAGGATATGTTGTAAGACTTGGTAAAACAAACACTTATTGTCCAACACTTATACTGCATATACATATACACTATATTGGCAAAAGTATTGGGTCACCTACTCATGAGCATTGCATTCCACATTTAGTCCCAATGTACTCTTATAATTCCCTCCACTCTTCTGGGAAGATGTTCCACTAGATTTTGGAGTGTGTTTATGGATATTTGTGTTCAGCCACAAGGGTGTTATGAAAGGCAGGTACTGATGTAGGTGAGGAGACCTGGGGTGCAGTCAGCGTTCCAATTCATCCCAAAGTTGTTCAGTAGGGATGAGATCAGATCTTCCTCTCCAAAGCATGTAAACCAGATCTTCAAGGAGCTCACTTTGTGCACAAGTGCATCACCATGCTGGAACAGGTTTGGGTTTCCAAGTTTAAGTGAATGCAACATTTTATTAAAGATGTTCTGTATAACCAGATTTGTGATAACAGTCTGGAAAAGAACCACGTATAGCAGGAATGATTAGGTGACCCAATACTTTTGGCAATGTAGTGTATATAAACAGACTTTGATATAAGTTCAGGGGGAAATTCTTCAAGATGAAGTCATCTACTGCGTTTTCTCTTCGACATGGCAAGCCTCTTGTGAGAGTTTTGAATATCTGATGCAGGAACTTTTCTGTTCTGCAGATGTTTCACAACATCAAATGTAACTATAAATGATAAAAAAAAAAAAAAAAGCATGATGTCATTTTGTAATAAAGAGAAAAATATATTTGGTGACAAATTTGTAAGCTTTATAATAAACAGGACACAGGCAGAGTCTGGTAAAGCTTTCTAATGAGGGACAGACGGCAACATTTCTGCAATGCAGGGTCAGAGGGGTATACCACAATGCCACTATGCGTATCAGTATCCATTTTCTGTTTCAATGATTCGTAACTGGATTGAAAACCGTAAAAATAACCAGGGTCTAAGTGTATTAAAAAAGTGTATTAAAAAGTGGGCATGGTCTAATTTCGAACACGGTGTTCATACTTAAATATGAACTAATACTCAACTACATCACTCCACATCACAGTTGCTTTTAACTAAAAATGGCAAGTTTTAGTTAAAATTCTGACTACACATTTTTTGCCAACAGTTCTCTTAATTCCTCCAAATTTCACCAAAATACTTGAAACTAGTAACCTTACCAGGCCGTTTCTAAAGATTTTTTTCAACCTGAACATCTTAGATTTTGTGTAAACTTTATTACACACCATTTGAATATATATGGAACATTCACTTAGAGCACATAGTTTCTTTCTGTAAACCTGCTTTGTGACAATTTTCATTGTTAAAAAAAAAACTAAATTAAAACATAATTTCTTGGTTTGGCCAATCAGAATCGAAAATAAAATTTTGTACAAATATACAGAAAGTACTCAGGCGTCCTTCAATTAAAAAAAAAAATCAGTATGTTGCAGCCTGATGCTACAATCGTTCAAATTGATTTTTTTTCTCATTAATCTACACTCAGTAGTCCATAATAATAAAGAAAAAAAATTACAGAATTATCTGTAATTCATTTTATAAAATAAAAAAAAACTCGGAAATATATTATATGCACATAAGCATTCAGACCTTTTGCAACAACTCTTGAGAATTAGTTCAGATGTCTCTTATTTCTCTTGCTGAGATTTTTAAAACTAGAATCAGAATACTTTATTGATCCCACAGGGAAACTGTTAGGTTGCAGTTGCTCATAGTACAGTTCAAGTAAAAATAAAGTCAAATAAAATATAGTAGGAAAAACAAAATAAAATATACTTATTAATTTACATATTAAATATAGATGCTGTACAATCAATGAATTTCCAATCTTAATGAAATACACTCTACAAAATATCTAGCAGCAGTGAACGGATGGCATAAATAAATAAATAAACCAACAGTTTTTGTAGACCTTGATTAGAGTCCACCTGTGTAAATGTTTATTGACTGGACATGATTTGGAAACGCATACACCTTATGAGGTACTGAGAGTAAATTAATTAGAATTTTTATCTGAATGCACTATGTGTGTGTGTGTGTGTGTGTGTGTGTGTGTGTGTGTGTGTGTATTATATATATATTTAAAATGTAAATTTCAGTACAGTTTTGGGAAAAGAAATGATAATGTTTTTTATTAATGCCGTTTATAATTTTTTCAACATTTGTGGTCATCAACATTTGTACAATTTTAAATTATCTGTGTAAAGCTGCTTTGAGACAATGTTCATTGTTAAAAGTGCTATACAAATAAAAATGAATTTAATTAAATAAAATATATAAATAAATAATAATATATAAAATTTAATTGAGTAATTAATTAAATTGGCACAAATTACTTATTTCGGTATTACCCTAGCTATTGATAACTGCTATTTCGTGACTGTATGATGCAGGCCATTTTATTTTCCACAGGAATTTACCACTGTTTCATTATCAGAGTGTACATTCCCCCCAGCGCTAATGCTAAGGAGGCACTGTGTGAACTCTATGGGGCTATTAGCAACCTGCAGAATGCTCACCCCGACAGACTATTTATTATTGCCGGAGATTTCAACCAAGCGTATCTCAGGACTGTGCTCCCAAAACTCCTTTAGCATGTAGACTTTGCATTGAGAGAGGCAAACGCGCTGGATCTTGTTTACACAAACATTCCCGGTGCGTATTGTGTGGAGCCCCGCCCCCATCTCGGCTACTCAGACCTCATCTCTGTTATGCTAATTCCAACATACAGACCACTCATCAGACGCTCTAAACCGGTTCGGAAACAGGTGAAAACCTGAGCGGCAGGAGCCACCTCTGCTCTTCAGAACTGTTTTGAGTGCACTGACTGGGACATGTTTAGGGAGGCTGCAACCAATAGCGATGCTAGTGCATCGACGAGATGATCATCTGCAAAACCATCAGTACACGCTCCAACCAGAAGCCGTGGATCACCGCAAAAGTGCCTGCGCTGCTAAAATGTAAAGACTCTGGGACAAGATGGCCTTAAGAACAGCAAGGGCCAACCTGTCCCGTGCCATCAGAGAGGTCGAAGCGTGTACATGCCAAGAGAATCCATCGCTACTTCTAGGACAGCGCATGTGGCAGGTCATCCAGGCGATCATGAACCCACTGAACTCTGCTGGACCCGACAACGTACCTGGCAGAGTGCTCAGAGATTGTGCAGAACAGCTAGATTAGATGATGTCTTCATCCTCCACTGACATCTTTAACATCTATCTGAGCAGCGCCATTGTTCCTATGTGCCTCAAGACAAGGACCATCATCCCTGTCACAAAGAAGCCTCTTGCCTCAATGACAATCGTCCCATCACACTCACACCCATCGTAATGAAGTGCTTCAAGATATTCATCATGAGGCACATTAAGACCTAGCTACCACCCTCACTGGACCCCATGCAGTTCGCATATTGTCCAAACTATTCCATGGACAATGCTATCTTCACGACCCCACCTGGACCTCAGTCGGTCCGGATCGGAAACAGCATCTCTAGCACCACCACACTGAGTACTTCCTGAGAAGGCTGTGGAAAGCCCATCTCCCTTTCCCCATCCTAACCATGTTCTACAGTGGGACCATCAAGAGCATCCTAAGCAGCTTCATCATTGCCAAACTGCACCATCTCAGATCACAAGACCCTACAAAGGATAGCCAGGACAGCCAAGAAGATCATCTGAGTCTCTCTCCCTATCTTTCAGCGACATTTACACCACACGCTGCATCCGCAAAGCCAACAGCATTTTGGACAACCCCCCACACCTTTCACAAACACTCTTCATTCTCCTGCCATCAGGGAAGAAGTTCCGAAGCATTTAGGCCTCACACCCAAACTGTGCAACCGTTTTTTAACAGTTTAAACCATAAGGTTCCTCAACACACAGAACTAAACTGTACAAAAACACACACACACTCACACACACACACACTCAACTGTATGTTACTGAACTGCACAACCCGAACTCAACACACACTCAATACACATCTCATTCCATTCCACCACCCATATTATATTTATATTATATTCATATTACACTGTTTACATGCTGCTTTGCACCTCCTGATTGCTGCTCTTGCTGTTTTTGCACTGCATTGTTTATGTTTACAAATACATTCTAGTATACAGTTCTCTTTTTCACATTGTACTGTATAACCTATTATACAGTGGGTTTACTGGTCGGTGCTATTTGGTGTTTTGTGTATCTGTCCCACACTGTCTTGTTTTTTTTGTCCGCACTGTTTGCACTCGTTTGCACACAATCCACTTTATGTGGTGAGGACACTTACTTTAGTCCTTAACTTTGTGTTCGGTTATGTAGCTCTACGTCGGGTGCTGTAGTTTTATGTTGTGTGATGAAGCTTTATGTTGTTTTTTTGTAGCACCAGAGAACATTCTGGAGAAATGTTGTCTCATTTCACTGTGTACTGCATCAGCTATATATGTCAATAAAAGCTTCTTGACTTAATATATGCTGTAAATATCAAGTCATTCATATATACACTTAAAACAAGTCAAGTACAAGGATAAACAACAAAGAACTATCTATTGATATGCTAATGTCATTTTTGACATTTTATATTTAATTAGCTAAAGATATGATCCATTTAACTGTTCTACTTATTTCAGCATACTTTAACAAACGTTTTCATTCCTTCCATCCTTCATTCATTCAATCCCTCGATATGTGGAATTGTCAGGATTTTCTTGAAGCTGGACATAAAATACTGATAAATTGCTAGTGCTAGCATTAGCCGCTAGCCACTTCCTGGTTAGCGGTTTACACTAGCACTATTGTTTTTATGCATTTAATGCACTCAAAGTTCAAGGCGGACACAAAACAAACTTTCGGTCTGCCACTTAATACGTTCCTGAGGAAACTAAGATTTTAACTTTGTTCCGCTTGTAAAATTGCATTCGGTACACTTGTGTACTGAAAGGAAAGACCTGTACCGAAAAATTCCCATATGAATACGTGTACATTATCACCTCTAATATACTGTATATATAAAATACTCTATTCTGATCAGCCAAAGCCCAGGTTTATATTAATGCACTTCTAATATGTTTTGTCTGAGATTTTCAGCTGAGTTCACAGCAAATCTTCCACATTTCTATGCCACATATGTTTTTTTTTTCAAATCGAGAGCATATGCAATTGAAGATAATATATAATGAAGTGCAAAAATACAAATAAATTTCATTGAAAACACAAAACAAAAACACAAAGAAGTAAATAGCAGAAACTGAACCATGGCACAAGATTCTCACCAACAACCATGTGGGACAAACATGAGACAATAGAGTCTCACACGTGAGACAACGAGTGCTGTGAAGAGTTGGCCATATGTACATTTGCTCATAAGCAGTGAATTGGAATCAGGTGTGTGTGTGTGTGTGTGTGTGTGTGTGTGTGTGTGTGTGTGTGTGTGTGTGTGTGTGTGTGAGAGATCAGTAACATACGATGAAGATATCAAAGTGTAGTGGCTGCTGATAAATGTAGTCTATAATCTTGGCATTATTTATGCTATAGTAACAAAATAACGTGTGGATTAAAATTGGTGTAATATTTTTACTTTTGCTGTGTTGACAAGCTGATTTCGGTTCAATCCTGAACTATACATTCATAGAAAAGTTTTAAAAATGATGTTTGATGGAGGACTGATAGTGTCAAGCAACATTACACTAACTTCTTGTTAATATATTTTTATATATAACAGCACTCCCTAGCCCTATAGTCTTTAATACCCCACATTATGAATATAGAAATAATTAATCACATGACATGTCTAATGATGTATTATAGAATAAAAATGCTTTTTAAAGCAGTAAAAGTGTGAAGAATTTTGACAAATAGCACATATTAAGTATAAATTATCAGTTATCATGCAGCCTAAGTATATATTAAATAAAAAAAAAAAAAAATATAACAGATATTTTGCTAAAGGCAAAAAATCAGAACCTGGAAATACTGTGGAAAATTAAGTATTTATTTTTCTTGTCACGTCGGTTTGTTTAATGGATTGAAAGATAACTCTGCTATTAGTCATCCAACAGCCGTTATAACTAATTATCTAGCTAGTGCTTGTTTTGGTTGGATATCACGTAAACCGAGAAGTCATTTTTCCTCGGTTTCTCTCAATAAGCAGTTACTGCCTTCCTGCCTTAGTAGGGCAGAGTGAATATCTAATTACGTGCCTAATTACGTATTATGCTATTAGGTCGCATTATGAATATTCAACGCGGTTTAATGAAGAGCACATTTCATCCTCACCGGCTCGGCTCGGCTCATAAACATTCGTATCAATCACAGCTCTCACAACAGTGAATTATTATCGGAGAACGTGACAGTTTTCTGTGTCTGAAAATAAACCTTGTGATGAACGGGAAATAGTTGCAATCCGCAAATTACAAGATTTAAAAAAAAATAAAAAAACATGGTATAATCGTTGTATAATACCGTCTCGTTTTATCTGATTATGTGTTATTCAGGAAAATTCGACTGCGGATATCAAGCAAATTCATTATATTTGAAAAAAAAAAAACAGCACAGCATTGCATCCCAGTCCATTACGTTGGAATTTCAAATCATTTTTAACCTCCTAGTCCATTTTAGGATTAACCCCTTCATCTCTGTCCTTCAGCTTTTCAGCCTGTTTCAGTTGAAAAGAGGATCCGGTTACAAGACTGAAGAACGTCTGGACCGCTGATGGCTGCTTAGAGTTTAAGGGTTACGTTTTAATTTGTTTATATGGTCCTTAATGGGATCGTCTTGTTATATAGCTCTGATTTGCTCTGTCCAGACTCTTGCCTCTAGACGTCTGGAGGGTCTCAGATTCTCTTCCCCGGCTCTTAAGGGTGTCTGTGTTTTTGCAAGTGCTGCACAGAGGCTTTAGAATGGTCCAGCAATTTATATTCGATGTCCCACTTGCATTTTAGATCCACACCAATACAGACACTTTCTCACAACTGAGTTTTTGTACTATTAAAACTAGTAACTCACTCTATCTATCTATCTATCTATCTATCTATCTATCTATCTATCTATCTATCTATCTATCTATCTATCTATCTATCTATCTATCTATCCATCCATCCATCCATCCATCCATCCATCCATCCATCCATCCATCCATCCTTCCATCCATCCATAACAGCAAAGAATTTAACCACCCATTCGACCATTTTCTTGTCTGATTATCTAAATGTTTAAAGATTCATCAATGCCTCAATCAATGTAACAGCCCATCCATCCATTCATCCTCCATTCATCCTCCATTCTATCTATCTATCTATCTATCTATCTATCTATCTATCTATCTATCTATCTATCTATCTATCTATCTATCTATCTATCTATCTATCTGGCAATGTCTTTATTTGGCATGAGCAGAAGAAACAAATCACTTTGATAAACATCCTGTTGGGATCCAGTAAAAAACTGGATTGGTCTTGGTTAACCTGATCCTGGCTGACACTAAAACATGGCCCTTCGTCTCCTTTGTGCATTACCCTTTATGTCCTTGATTATTATTCTTTTTTTTTTTTTACTTCAGTCTGTCCTCCATCAGGGTGCAGGGCGTAAAGGACAAGGTCATTTGAGGTTGCTGTTCTGTGGTGCCTTCATCAAACTTTGACGTGACATGCAGAAGTGGAGCAGAAACCCTGTGGTTTCAGAAGGACGGCACTTTATCAGCGCACCACCATGACTTTAGTAATGCTGGCAATCTGTACTGTTTTATCTTTGCTTTACATGCCACATCATGCATGCTGCTGTGGGTGGCTTTGAACCAGCTTGCTGTAACACTTCGTAAATCACTGTGGACAGTCTCACAAACAAGTTTGGATGCTTTCTTTTTATGTTTCCATGCTTTTTTTCCCAGCATCTCCAGCATGAATACAATTAAAAACCATATGCCTGTTTTCAATTGATGTGGTTTTATATTTACTCAGTGGCACGTACATTTGGACTGCACTGCTTTTCACTGCTTTCTTTTAATTATTGTCAGATAGCCAGTGATCCAGAAAGAGACAAAAAGACAAGGCTAAAGGTTTCCCATCCAAACGTCCACATGCTGTAGCTATGGGAATTATTAACTGATGCTCCTAGTTCTATATCATCAAATTTGTGATGTTTGCTTCTTCTTTTCTTGTATTGGTTGACAGTTTCCTTTTAAACTGTCCCTATTCCTAAAATAGGCCGAGTTGCTGGTTATAGCTGGGGTCAGGTTTGCTACAGGGTTACGGTTTAGTCTTGGTGTAAGATTGGATTAACACATGTTGCATCTCATTTACTTCCATTAACCATCAACATCTCTCTTATCATTTTTACACCCACACTAGTGGTCCTCTATTTGTTCCCATAACTGTAGTATCCAGCTGTGACTTCCCAAACATCATACTAAATAATACTAGAGCCTTACTGTAAAAGCAAGAGCAAGGTCGAGCGCAGGTTTGCGAGTGGTCAAGATCTCACACCTGGGCATTGTTTTGTTACCGTATTTCTCATTTGCTTTGGAGCGTTTCTCATATCAGAAATGAAATTCTCAAAACTACTTGTTGAACCTCCACATCATTTAGTCATTTGTGCCATTTCTCGTTGCTTTGATCAAATTGTGAACGCTTTTGTACATCCATTTAATGGATTGTGTACGAGCGTCTGCTGTTTCCTACATTATCAGTTGTTCATGTTGATCAAAATATATTATACTGGTTTCACCTGAATAGTTTTAACCCCCAAAAACATCTCAGCATCAGTTCAATGCATAAGTCATTGAATGCATAATGGTTCAAACAGTTGTCAACATCTGTAATCTAAAATTTCTATAAGACTTTTTTTTGTAAATATGACGTGAATGGCATCAGATCAACCGATAATCAACTGGTTCTCTATAACAGGTCAAAGGTGAATCTTGTAAACCTTCAACTGGAGAGTAAATACAGACGAACGAACACTAGTACAGTACAGTAAAAGTGTGAATCCTGCCCTGTCTTTTGCAATCAATATAAATCAAATATCCAATCAAATAAATTAATTTGTGCTGCTGGACTTCATCGATACCAAACAAAAGGAATTAAAATTTTGTGCATTTTCAGTTACTGTAACCCAAACCATAGTTTATATAAAGAAACCCTGAAACTGTGCAGCGTCAACTGACAACACGACTAAACATTTTGATGATCGTGTTTGTGAACAATGACAAAGGGACTTTTCATTCTGATGAGAATGAGATGTTCACTGACACAAACACTTACAGTACTTTTGAGTGATAAACAGGATTTTGAGAAAAGTACTGGCTTTTGCAAAAAATCTAATGTATTGTGCAGTTTGTACAAATGATATTGAGAAATGCACTGACTGCTATGCAAAAATTAAGGATGATTCAAAAAATGCTGCAAAGCAACTGAGAAAAACTGTAGAGTGTAAACAGTGAGCAGCACAGGGTATTAAAAGAAGTGAGACAAAAGGCAAGTGAGAGAAATGGACAGGAAGAGTAGTGTATGTCTGTGTGAGTGTGTGAGTGTGTGTGTGCTTTAAAACACAGAGTAAACCTCAAAACACGACTGTGGCAAAATAAAATACAGATTTCCTTGTTGATAACTTGTCACCTGCCTCCCATTCCTACTGGAGCTTTCAACACTTACAACAACCATTGTTTCTTAAAATCTTTCAGCTGTGGGTTTTTTTCTTTTTGGCTTTGCTGAGACTCTAATAACGACAACATGATGGACCCTGACAGGTTTTTTTTTTTTATTTCATAATGTTCAGGTCCTTATTAAAATGACAATGGATGAAGAGAGGTGAACCCTGTGGAGGTGTAGAGTTAGGAAATGTAGAAGTTTGTTGTTGAAGATACCTGAAATGACTCCTATGACTCCTTTTAATGCACAGTAGGTTCCCTGGTGGTCTAGTGGTCAGGATGCAGCGCTCTCACTGCTGCGTCCGGGTTCGATCTCCGGTCAGGGAACCAACCCCAATCATTAGGTTGCACAAGCCAGTGCACTCTTAGTGCCGGTCCCAAGCCCGGATAAATGGGGAGGGTTGCATTAGGAAGGGCATCCAGCGTAAAACATGTGCCAAATCGAACATGCGGATCATGAATACAGATGATCCGCTGTGGCAACCCCTAATGGGAGAAGCCGAAAGAAAGTTTTAGTTGTACTAGTGAGGACATTGCAGTGATCTGAAAAAGCTCCACAAGAAGTCAACATTACTTATATTAACTAGGATATGATATGGTGTGATATGGTATTGGGACACTTCCTCGAACTGTTACTACAATGTTGGAAGCACACAATTGTATCGCATGTCTTTTGGTGCAGAAGCAAAAATCTTTCCATTCACTTAAACTAAGAGACCCAAACATGTTCCACCAGTTGAGCTCGGTGTATATGGGTTGAAGTGGAAGATCTTCTACTGTAAAGCTCCAACCTCATCAGCGCTGACTGCACCCCAGGTCTCCTCACCTCACCTACATCAATACCTCACTTTACTAAAACTCTTGTGGCTGCACAAATCTCCATAAACACACTTCGAAATCTAGTGGAACATCTTCTCAAAAGAGTGGAGGATATTATAACAGCAAATGGGGACTGAATGTGGAAAAAGATGTTCGAAAAGAACATACAAATATTATGATTAGGTGTCCACAAACCATTTTTTTCAAATAGCGTAGTCACTGGAATATCACTGGGATACAGTGGTGTGAATAAGTGTTTGCCCCCCGTCCTGATTTCTTCTTTTTTTCCATGTCACACTTTAATGTTTCAGATCATCAAACTAATTTAAATATTAGTAAAAGAACACAAGTGAACACAACATGCAGTTTTTAAATGTGGGTTTTTATTATTGAGGGAAAACAAAATCCAAAACTACATGGCCCTGTGTGAAAAAGTGTTTGCCCCCTAAACCTAATAACTGTTTGGGACACCCTTAGCAGCAACAACCGCAATCAAGCATTTGCGATAACTTGCAGCGAGTCTGTTACAGCGCTGTGGAGGAATTTTAGTCACTCATCTATGCAGAATTGTTGTAATTGAGCCACATTGGGGAAGATTTCGAGCATGAACCGCCTTTTTAAGGTGCCACAGCATCTCAATAGGATGCAGGTCAGGACTTTGACTAGGCCACTCCAAAGTCTTTATTTTGTTTTTCTTCAGCCATTTAGAGGTGGACTTGCTGGTGTGTTTTGGATCATTGTCCTGCTGCAGAACCAAAGTTCAATTTTTTACACCACTGTATGTGAAGAAAGAGTTTCACTGTACATGTGATGAGAATAAAGCACCTTTCTTAACTTACTACTATGGTATTTTTACTGCCCTGAGCTCCATTCCTGAAACCTACCTAAGTATAAATGCATATGTAAAGCTTATAAGTCCTTTATTTCTTTTCTTTTTTTCCTCCTGCTCAAGCCATTTGTGAAATCCTTCACTTCTGACTCCAGGCTTTGATTTTTAAATCACCTGCGTGTGCATGCGGATTGTCCTCCTGCCCGATTTGTTCTTGCAGCTGACTTGCATGTTTAAGTTCGAAGAATGCGTTCGAAATAAATAGGGGTGATGCAAAATGTAACCCAGAGGAACGACACAGCAAACAGCAACAAGTGTGTAGCTGGAGGGGAGGAAGAGGGTCAAGAAAAGCCACCAGACCACCAGGATTTTACGGCTTACTTTTGCTTGTGGCTCTCTCTCTTTTTTAAGCCGAGACCCAGAATAGCTGCTCAGTATCGCTTTGGTGTGTGTGTGTGTGTGTGTGTGTGTGTGTGTGTGTGTGTGTGTGTGTGTGTGTGTGTGGACCACCCTGGGGGAACTGCTGATGACCACCACCCAGTTTTATGAGAGAACCTGCTGTTCAATGGCAGTGCTTCATTATGTGGTTTCTCATCCACCTGTTTTAGTGTGTGTGTGTGTGTGTGTGTGTGTGTGTGTGTGTGTGTGTGTGTGTGTGTGTGTGTGTGTGAGTGTATTTCACATTCGTAAATTTGCCTGCATGAAAATGATTTAAAATTGAATTGGGGAAAAAAAATCTAAATGCAGATGGCATATATGCAAATGCCAGAAAGTTTTGTCCCCCAGCAACGAAAAGTTTTGGCACCTGTCTGAGATGGAAATTTGGCACAAGGGAAAACATAAAATTCCACATAGACATGAAAAACTATTTATGAAATATTATAAATAGCTATTTATTACTTGTACTTTAAATTCAATTCAGTTTTTATTGAATTGTAATAGCCAGATTATTTTTTTTTCTTTATAATCAGATCAATAAAAATGATTTAATGGATAAAAAAATCTTAGTGTACAGCCTGAAAAAAAAAGCAAATAACCATCATAAACTTATATAAAAAAATTCTGAATGAACAATCATTCTATCTTTATAAACTGTAGCCTAATCTTGTAGAAGTTTTGCCCCCTTACAAGTTAACACACCCCTAATCCCCCAACCCCCCACATCTCCACTGTCCACCCTGGATAAATTCTCTCCAAGCAGGAAATCACTAGTGGGGTAGGAGGGCTTCTTTTTGTGCCCCCTGTCGACAGAGTACCCTTGAAACAATCCTCACCTCCCCCCATCTCTATGGCACTAGAGAAGGATGATTAAAAAAAAAATCCACTTTTTTTCGCTGACTCTTTCAAAGTGTGGTCACAATTACATCATAAATCCATCTCTCTGGAGCTGAGTCACATGTACATATAGTTACACACACACACACACACACACACACACACACACTCTATATATATATATATATATATATATATATATATATATATATATATATATATATATATGTTTTGTCCCTTCTCATAAAGCCATTAAGTGCAACCAGTGCCAGATCTGAGTAAGAAATAAAGGCTGTTAAATCTTGACAGTCTCCTGGGGTTGCCACAGTGTGGCCTGAAATACATACAGAGAGAAATAAAGGAGAGAGAGAGAGAGAGAGAGAGAGAGAGAGAGAGAGAGAGAGAAAGAGAGGGGAAGAAAAAAAGCAGTTCAAAAGTAATAAATGAAACCAGAAAAAGCCAGCCAACGGTCTCACATTCTCGATTGCCGACGTTCTGTTTAACGCAAAACGTTACGATCTGATTATCACGTGACGTCTTTTCCTCTATATTTTTTTACACCGTTTTGTTGCATCCTGTCTTCCATTGTGGCCATGCTCGTAGCTCACATCGCGCTCTCACGCTGGGTTGCAACGAGGATTTTTTTGAAAATGGCCTCTGTAATAAGAAGCACCCCTCGTGCCTGATGCTGAATCGAATCTGTGAAATTGAGACCAGACGAGGGGCGAGAGATGAGAGCTAATCTGGCCCAGGCTCTCTGGAGTTTCGAAGCCAGCGTTTGCAGGGAGAAGCAGCCCATTTCGTCTCCGCTTGCACGGTTAACAAGCCTCCTTTACTGGCAAGTGCGGGCGGTCTAAATGTTTTTCGAGCTTAAATAGGATAGAGGTTAGACACCCCACCCCTTGGAGTCAGCGATGTGGCACATGGGCTCTTTTTGGGACGCGACGCATGCCAGTGCTAGTTGCTTGTGATCTAGTGGGTAGTGGATCGTAAAAAAAAACATACAGACATTTAAACTGTCATATAGTTATATATATATATCATTCTTTGATTCGCCTGCCCCCGACAACAATATGTTTATTCCATTGTATTTCCTTGTAAAAAAAAATTATATATGACTGTTTTTGAAGATGATGTATCACAACAAATATGGTGCGACATCACGCCAAGAAAAAAATACCCTTTTCATCTTTTAATGCCGAAATGATCTGTATCGATCTATTTGAAAATGCGTGCCTGAAGTCAAAGTATAGGCCAGAAAAAAAGCAAACAAACCATTTTTAGCTAATATGTCTAACCTTTCGAGGGAGAGAGTGTGCACAACCAGACCGTGTTAGAAAGTCAAATGAGAGAAGGGAAAAAAAACTCTCCACGACGCAGGCTTTCTGAAGCTGCGGGAGAGCACTGCAGAGCAGGTACGGGTGATTAATGGCAGCCTGAAGAGAGCAGACTCCCTTAAAGACATTTAGCCACACTGCCTGGGTAAACTGACAGCCCCCCACCCGTCATGAGTAATGACATCCCCCTTAAAACCAGCAGCAATATCGCACTAACTGTGACAGACTGATGAGGGCCCTCATGAAACCTGATTTTAGGCCTCATTTACATAACCGTGCCTTCCGGATGTGTAATTAGGTCTATGTACGTGTGTATACACCAAGTAAGTCGACTAAGTCGGATTCGAACCGTCGCGCGCTGAGCCTCGTGCCGCTTTCGAGATTGAGCCCAAATGCTAATTACACGCTTGTAATATCTTTTAGAAAATGATTTGAACATTTTGCCTTGAGATACGTTCCGTATGTTAGGATCGCGTCTTCGTCAGAGCCGGATTGTAATCATTCCCAGAACTATTTCTGGTGTAAACACCTGGGATACAGAAGGATGGAGGGGAAAAAAAAATCGCTTGATTGACCTGGAATGTCGTTTCGATAAAGTTCCAGACATTCGCTGCACATGCAATTAGACAAGAACATGAGACGTACGAGGAATCGCCTCACTGTCGTACAGCCTCTTCGATCGGAAAACACACACACCCTTTCGGCCGTCCTTCCAACAAACCAGACTGTGTAAACGTGTATCCAGTAGCAGAGAGGAAAAGAGCGTCGGCCGGCTGTTCTGCGATTCCGGCTGGCCGAGGGCTCGAGGTCCATACAAACGTGATTAAGAATCAATTTGAGCCAGTTGTTAGACTGTCTGGCGCCTTGCTGAGGGATGAACGCTTTTGATCCGGAACGTTTTACCGTCGGATGGGCCGGGGTTGTCGGAACGGCCTGGGCGTAGGCCTAAAGTACCTGTCACGAGACATTTTCACGCCGGCTCTAACACGATATGGACATGGAGTACATACGAAGCAAAAGGGCGGAAACGCTCAAGAGGATGCAAGAGGATACTGCATACGTCAGCGACCTCTCCAGACGTCCATGAAGACCTTGACTCGGTGTATAATGAAGCGCAATAAGGTCTTGATGCTGTTCTAGGCTTTCATGCGGAGACACAAATACTCCATGTATAAGCTAGAATGCTGTAATTGTACAGAAAGATCTGTCTCTTGGATATTTATAGTCTGTGATCAAGGAGTTTGGAGAATGCAGCTCACTAGCCAAATGCAAGAAAGTCCACCTTATTGGTGGTAGCAGAGTGGTTAAGGCATAGGGTTTTGTATCCAAAGATTGCGAGTTCAAATCCCAGCCACACCAAGCGGCCAACCCTGGGCCATAGATCCACAGTTGTATGAATAAGATAAATGTAAGTCCATGGTGTATTGTGGAACTACATTCAGTCCTTTGTTGTCTGAATTCAAAGCTAACAACACCAAAGCAGAAGGCAACAAGAAGTCTGGGGTTAATGTTGATAAGACAGAGGGAGTCAGTGATGTAAACATGACTGAGAACAGAGACATTCCTGATCACCTGATCATCACCATCTTTTCTCTGCTTGTGTTCTATACGGTGGATGTTCAGCCTGGATACATTCATTACATAACACATTTTGTAATTGTTTTGTATTAATATATAAATATGATGTGAGAATAAGTTACCAGCATGACACTAAAACAGGAAGTAGTAATGGCTACTTTTTACTTAAGTACATGGCAGAGCCCAAACTTCTTTACTGTAACTTGATTAAAAAAGTGTAGTCAGTACTTCAACTTCAACCAGAGTCTTTTAAAACATGAGTATTTGTACTTCTTCTTGAGTGGAGGATGTGTGTACATTTGCCATCTCTGTATTAGAGCTAGGGGACATACAAAGCATAAGTATCTAAACCCTCACAACAGGATGCAAGATGATACATCGTATTATAAAGCAGTAACGTGTGCATGCTGCGAAGACGTCAGCGCTATGCCAGTTCGTGCAAAAGGGGAACGCAATGTGTCTTGTTAAATACAAGAAAGTAAATTATCGCCCCAGTCTGCGTTTTCTTTTTGTTTTCTTTACGACGGCGAGACATTAAGGACGCGTGCTTTGGGGGACACCTGCAATTGTACGAATATGTATCTGGAACTTATCTGTTTACCGGCTCTTGTTGCACAGATGAGGCTTTTGCTGACAAGCATTTCTGAAGCCCTGATTAAAAAACTGTATCTGGCATAGACGACATACACCATCTACTCTATTTTACTGCTGAAGCAAGACGCTGCTGCTGCTTCTCCTGCTGCTGCTAGAGCTGCACGTCTTCACCGCCGTTCACCCGTCTCAAGTTAATCTTAATTCAATCTTGTCTTCATGTCCGACTCATGATCTAACTCTCTCTCTCTCTCTTTCTTTCTCTTTCTGTTTCCTCTTATATTTTCCTTCTTGAATTATTTCAAAACAACTCAGCATAAGACACAAGCTCATTGTAATCCCTGCACAAATAATACAATATATAGTCAAATGTATTAAATAGGGTTTAGATCTCTATAGCAGGAGATCTTCACTTCCATGTAAAGCATATGATCATGGTGCTGGAATTGTAGACAGGGATATTATCATGCTGGAATAGATTTGGGTCTCCTAATTCAAATAAAGGGAAAATTTCGGGTCGAATCATGGAAAAGTCAGGTGGCTCAATTATTTTTGCTTTTTCCCATATAATGTTTATAAAATATTCCAAATCTAACCTTAGAATTAGGTTAGAAACCTGGAATGCCTTTCTGAACGCTCTGAGAACATGGAGAACATTGTTAACTATCTTTTTTTTTTTTCTGTGTTAATCCAGATATGCTAATCAGCCAGACATGTTAATCCACACACTCCAACCCATGTAAAATCACATGTTCATAGTGCTGGAATTGTGCACAGGAGCACTGACCTGGAGAATGTTTGTGTCTCCTGGTTCAAGTGAAGGTAAAATTTCATTTTACCATTGTGTGTCTTTTTTGAGAAAGTGTTTGAGAAAGAACCACATATGGCTGGAAAAGTCAGATATCCCAATACTTTTAAACAAATAATAAAGAATAAATTAGTCCGATATTGAAATAGTAATTCGAGGCTTTTTTCCTCATCAGAGCATCTTCGATTGCTTCGAGAGACCATGTGTTTCACCACAGAAACACCTACAAAAAACTGAATTGCACTTAAACGCACCTACACAATGATACAACCACGTCTTACCTTTACCCCATGTTCCAGTCCCTTTAATGTAATTTTCAAACACACCAGCTTTCTAATATGCCGTGAGTTTGACAGGGAAGTGTTTAAACATGCATAAAGTTAATTACCTTAAAGTCTAGGCTTTGAAAAAAGTCATTTTTCCCCCATTGTTATAATTGTTCATATTTCATCTTCCAGACTTAGGACATTTCATTTTCTTATTTAATAATCTCGTTCTTGATGGTTTTCATAATAGTGTGGGATTTGCATTTGTCACTGTAATTACATTTGCATGTGTGAGCACCTCTGGAAAGTGCTTTCTCCGGAGAATCTGTATAATATAATATATTAGATAGCGTTTGAAATCAGAAGTGTGAAATTACTGTTATTGTAATTGTTCCACTTGCTTGTTTGATTGAAGCTCCTGTATAAACCGTGGTCCTTTTTCTGGTACCGGTCGAACAACAGTAAAGAAAATAAAACATAAAGCACAAACAAAATTAAAACATCTGGCTGAGAGATGTGAGGAATTATGAACGTCCAGGCTAGGTTAAAACAGGAAGTAAAAACCTTGTAATTGTCTATCAGATCAGAAACAAACACAAAAAAAAAAAACCATACTCAACCGGTTATACTTTTACTCGATTACTCGGTTTCTTGAAAGGACTTTCTTTCAGTGTGTGCTCATGATGCAACACAGGAACATGTCGCACTTCCTTTCATCCCCTATTTATAATCAACACAGCGTTAAAGAGTAGAAAAAAGAAAAAAAAAGCTGTCTTGTTAAAACTTATGACTACAGTTGCTGAAAAATGAACCCTAGCGGCACTTAGCACGTTGAGCGTAATGGTATGTGAGCGTCAAAATTTGGCAGCATGTATAATTTCTGACAGCCTAAATTTCTCAGTCGTATTTTTTATTTTTTGCCAAGCGATCCGAGAGTCTGAGCTCAAAGCCGGAGTAACTCAGAGAAGGTAAGTGAGAAGGAAGAAGGAGATGAATACACATAAAGAGCAATAATGTCTCAATGCTGTTTCGGGCTTTCATAAAGAGCCTCAAATCCTCCAAGTTTATGAAGTTATGCCTCTCAGACACTTATAGTCTGAGTTTGAGGATTTCTGAGAATGCAGCTCATTGGAAAAATATGTCTATTTTATGTAAGCACAAGGGTGATGTAGTGCTACATAGAACTGGTTCATGGGTTACCTGTGGGGTGGGCTAACTTTTGCATCTTATATAAATGCAAAGGCAGACACCTATAGATTATAAATTGTTTTTGTAAGTCCTAAGAGGACATGCATTATAATATCAATTATCAATATAAATCTTAATTTTCTAGTGATCAGTACTTAACATTCTTGCGATATGGACTTAACAAACAAATGTGTTTTCTCATGATCATGATTTATCAATTGAATGTTTTCAATGAACTTTTAATAGGAATTTTTTACTTTTAAAATTAAGCAATGATTCCCACTAAACAACTTATGTCGAGATCACAATAAAACAAGAAAGAAAGGTATGTTATAATGCATGGCCTCTTAGGACTTACAAAAACAATTCATCTACTGCCCTTGAATTCTTGGTTCTGATTGGTCAGACAGTATCCTGAAAGTAATTTCAGCTAATTTCATTTCTATAGTAACTATAATCAGTTTTAGAAATATCGTGGACACAACATTGATTGAAAAAAAATGGGGACATTTTCTGAACAATATCTGACAAGAAGAAGAAGACATATACATGTGCTAATTTAGGGTAAAAGGAACAGATCCAGTGTGAGAACTTAGTGACATGTGACTCGATCATGTAACATTCAGGGGCTGATGGAAGACGTAGTCCTGTAGCATAATCCTGATATTTGGTCTTATCTTTAAGTGAGCTGTTTATCTACATGCTCTCAAAAATGTTTCTACAATAATATATGTAGCTAGAAATTGATACAAAATGATCATATATCGTTTATAACACTTCAGTAACAAAATTTTACCTCAGGATAATCAAATGTGCTGTAGATTTCACACTCAATCAATGATTATCTTCCCACAACAGCACAACCCTACCACTTTTATTCCTTTAATTCTATTACTCGGTTTCTTGAAAGGACTTTCTTTCAGTGTGTGCTCATGATGCAACACAGGAACATGTCGCACTTCCTTTCATCCCCTATTTATAATCAACACAGCGTTAAAGAGTAGAAAAAAGAAAAAAAAAGCTGTCTTGTTAAAACTTATGACTACAGTTGCTGAAAAATGAACCCTAGCGGCACTTAGCACGTTGAGCGTAATGGTATGTGAGCGTCAAAATTTGGCAGCATGTATAATTTCTGACAGCCTAAATTTCTCAGTCGTATTTTTTATTTTTTGCCAAGCGATCCGAGAGTCTGAGCTCAAAGCCGGAGTAACTCAGAGAAGGTAAGTGAGAAGGAAGAAGGAGATGAATACACATAAAGAGCAATAATGTCTCAATGCTGTTTCGGGCTTTCATAAAGAGCCTCAAATCCTCCAAGTTTATGAAGTTATGCCTCTCAGACACTTATAGTCTGAGTTTGAGGATTTCTGAGAATGCAGCTCATTGGAAAAATATGTCTATTTTATGTAAGCACAAGGGTGATGTAGTGCTACATAGAACTGGTTCATGGGTTACCTGTGGGGTGGGCTAACTTTTGCATCTTATATAAATGCAATGGCAGACACCTATAGATTATAAATTGTTTTTGTAAGTCCTAAGAGGACATGCATTATAATATCAATTATCAATATAAATCTTAATTTTCTAGTGATCAGTACTTAACATTCTTGCGATATGGACTTAACAAACAAATGTGTTTTCTCATGATCATGATTTATCAATTGAATGTTTTCAATGAACTTTTAATAGGAATTTTTTACTTTTAAAATTAAGCAATGATTCCCACTAAACAACTTATGTCGAGATCACAATAAAACAAGAAAGAAAGGTATGTTATAATGCATGGCCTCTTAGGACTTACAAAAACAATTCATCTACTGCCCTTGAATTCTTGGTTCTGATTGGTCAGACAGTATCCTGAAAGTAATTTCAGCTAATTTCATTTCTATAGTAACTATAATCAGTTTTAGAAATATCGTGGACACAACATTCATTGAAAAAAAATGGGGACATTTTCTGAACAATATCTGACAAGAAGAAGAAGACATATACATGTGCTAATTTAGGGTAAAAGGAACAGATCCAGTGTGAGAACTTAGTGACATGTGACTCGATCATGTAACATTCAGGGGCTGATGGAAGACGTAGTCCTGTAGCATAATCCTGATATTTGGTCTTATCTTTAAGTGAGCTGTTTATCTACATGCTCTCAAAAATGTTTCTACAATAATATATGTAGCTAGAAATTGATACAAAATGATCATATATCGTTTATAACACTTCAGTAACAAAATTTTACCTCAGGATAATCAAATGTGCTGTAGATTTCACACTCAATCAATGATTATCTTCCCACAACAGCACAACCCTACCACTTTTATTCCTTTAATTCTATTTTAGTTCATTGAACTTATAAGCTAATGTTATCTGTTTGTACAGCCACTGGTTTTGATTCCCGCTCCCCGTTCGCTCAAGTCAATGAGGCATTTTATTAGGCATCTTAAAGCTGAATCAGGTGTGTTACAAGTTACAAGTTAAACACTAAACTGCTCCAGATACCAGGCCTAGGAAAAACCCTGGAATAGTCGATTGGAACAGATGCTAAATCCTGAGGTAAAACCTAGCAATCGTTCTCTGCTAATCCAATGATTGCGGAATCTACTTTAAATAAATGTTAGCAATGTACAAAATGATGTTTGCCACATAAACACAATCATTTACATTCCTTGAGTAATAAGTTTGAGTGGAAAATTATTCAGAATAAATTATCTGCATCTGTATGGATTAGCATGTCTGTCTGATTAGCTGATCTAGATTAATATGGGAAAGCAAAACAAGCTAGCTAACAATGTTTTCGATGTTCTCGGAGCATTCAGAAAGTCATTCAAGATATTCTAAAGTTAGATTTTTAATATTTCATATACAATTTATGAACAAATGTATTAGACATTTCAAAGTCTGGACATTTCCCTGAATCTAGTGGAACATCTTCTCAGAAGAGTGGAGTTTTTTATAACAGCAATATATATATATATATATATATATATATATATATATATATATATATATATATATATATATATATATACACAAGCTTAGGTTCAGGTGTCTACAACTTTTTTGTCCATTTAGTGTAACTTCTTGAAAAACAAAATGTTGCAGAAATGTAGAAGAAATGTTAGTGAACGTTATAGATTAACCATAACTCTTTAATCCGTTATGTATCCGTTGAATGTTCAAAAAAATATTTTGTTTCCACAAAATCTTTGCCATGTTACAAGAGTATTCTTAATTTAACTTTGGACGATTATTATTTTAAAGCAATTTTATCCGTCTCAAGTTCTCGGCCGTGAAGCGTCTGTTAATTTATGCTACAAAGATGGAAAATTACCATCGTATGATGTCTGACCATGGAAAGAACAGCATTAATGGACCGTTCCCACTGTAGGGTTGTATTATATTATTACGCATAATACACAGGGTCACGGCACACACCTGACTGGTGCACAAATAGTGCATAAAATGTGTTCTCAATGACCCAAGAAATTCATTGTGGTTAATAGACCATATGCCTAATGCACCATGGGAGTATAGCGACACTGTTTTTAAGAGAAAACTAATGCATCAAAGGCTGCGGAAATTCAATTATGTTGCTTTGAAAATCTTGTATAAAATGGCAGGATATTTTGTTCGTGTCGCACACACACACACACACACACACACACACACACACACACACACACACATGCACACTATATCACGCAAATATATATATATATATATATATATATATATATATATATATATATGGTGCACAAGGTCTTTATCCAGACCCGTAACAAAGTGGAACATAACTCCCCTCTTTTGAAGACCATGTCTTCAATTTGAGCTGACTGTAAATGGAAAGACTTCGCGTCAGCAAGGGTGTGTATGTGGAAGATGATTTATGTAACGCTGATTGTTTCAGTTCAGCGTCGGCGCGAATTTCTTTTTTTAATGGACATGTCACTTTTGAAATGTGCCAGCGCTGAATATGATGGGACAGAATGCGAGCCCCTTTCTTCAGTGCCATGATTTATCCTTACTATGTGTGCCGTTTGTGAGCTGTACGGCAGGCCCTCGGCTGGGCCGCTGCTAAAATTAGATGCAGGCAGCCCCATAAATTTGTCTTGAGTGACAACAGATTCATTTTGGTGGCACGCAAAATCCAGCTATCCATTGGCCTCGCATTCACTGAGCTGAATTGATACCAGTGCCACGTTTCCGAGCTTCTTTTAGGGGGTCCGTAAGAGCGATACGAAAGTCAAAAGAAAATTTTCCTCGATGTGTGTCGAAAGTTTGCGACTTGAAACAAGTTTCTAGTGGGCTTGCGAACGGTCGCTGGAGCCGAATGCTGCGAGCTGGGAGGTTAGCCGCTGCGGAACTGAATTATCAGGCACTGTAAATCTATTTTCCGCATCTCTCTCATTCTCTCTTTATTTCCCTGAGTCTTTTCTTCCTTTTTTCTTTTGCCTCTGCTCCATTGGGAACGCCAACGAATAGCATCTGTTTCCATTTGGCCGTGTCTCTGCACAGAAACAGAAAAAAAAAGGAAAAGATCGCCAGACGCACAACAGACCCAATTTTTTTGGTACCTCCGCCCTCTTACACTGGCGTTTTTCAGCCTTGATGTCTTTGAGAGACAGTACAGTACAGTATGGTACAGAACAGTATAGACTATTTTACTCACACACTGCACAATGGACACAAAATAAACACACACAAAACCTTTTTCGAGCTCTTATCCATCATCCCCTCTACTCCGAATTGTTAGCATTGCAGTAATGAGGGCACTTTGATGTTCGAGTTACCAACATCATTCGAACAGGCTGTAATTCCTTGCGCTGCACGCATTTTAAAGGCCACCAGTCGCTCAGCAGCGTGGCCTCGGAAGCCAGCTCGCTTTTGAATACAGTTGCTGCGCTGGGGTTTGTTTGAGCTCGGCCTTTTGTCCAGGTTTGTGAAAGAGAAGAATTCCGACGTGCGATCTCACCCCGATAGTGCACCAAGCCCCTGCTTGCTCTTCAAATGCGAAAGATAAGGCATCTGAAGCGGTGCGTCTGTGTGAACACATCCAGATAGCTTAGCGCCAGTGGATTTCATTGATGCGTTAGTGTTGCTTTCGCAGCGCCTGAAATGTGGATCTGACTCGACATGTGCTTAAGAGGACAGAAAAAAGTGCTTGACATCAGGCCCAGATGTGGGTTTGGGGTTTGGCAGATGTGTCTTTAACACCAGCTTTAGGGTTGTTTGCATTGGTGTCGCTGAATAAAAATTTGCTCCATCAGAACCAGAAACACAACATACCTGAACGTGGATTGTTCTTGAGTTATATCGCAAATGGGAAGAATTGACTTTTCTGTCTTTTTACCATATAATTGCAAAAGCTTGAACAATTGAACTATTTGTTTTACTTGTCCTTCAATTTACGTCATTTTTCCTTTCCAGTGTCAGAGATGTGTATCCAATTACTCTACTATATTTAAATATGACATGTATATATGACCTTGGACATGACATGTTGTCATAGCTATGTGTGTCTGATTATTTAATCCTGGCCAAAAATATTGGAATTTTTTAAAGCTTTTAATAATCAGACAACAAATCAATTGTCAGAAAGTGAGCAAAAAAATGCACTTCAGCGACTCTCTTGATTCTTGATTTTGCTGCAGTGTTTGTAAAGTGTTTGGATAATTGAATATTTTCTTTAACTTAAAATCATGAGAATGATTAAAATTTTTGATGTCAAATACAACACACAAAACACTAACATATGTTATCACGTACAACACCCAACACCCAACCCCCACCCAAAAAAAAAAAAAAAAACGTTTGGGATTATTCATTAGCCATTGATTATCTGCTACACCTGATAGAATAAGTTTATTAATGGAAGCAGGAATGATAGAACTATGAGAGATGATTAATTCTTCCTCATTTCCAGGTCAATGATTTATCATTAGGACCATTAAAAGTTCAATATTTTGTCATTTTAGCCTCAGGAATGGTGATAATCCACTGGACTGTAGAATTGAAGTTGATAAAAAATGAGCGACTACCTCAGTAAAATGTTTCATTATACTGGACTAATATAAAAGAAAATTACTTTACCTCTGCAGAAGAAATTAAATATTATCTGAAAAAAATTGATTTGCAACTATTAAGTAGCGATATTTAACTAGCCTTTTTTGCTAATAACCAAGCTACGCAGCTACCCAAATTCTAGCAAATGCTAATTATTGATGATAATGGAGATTTTCTTTTTAATTCAGCTTCATTCTACTTAGCATTACATTTATATTTACCGCGATTGACAGACACACTCCAGAGGGAATTACAATTATCTCCTTCATATACATCTGAGCAGTTAAGGATTAAGTAGTGGCAGCTTGTTGGTGCTGGGATTTGAACGTATGACCTTTCAATTAGAAATCCATTGTTTTACTGAACTACCTACTTACTAATGACTTATGCTAGCATACTGTACAAACCTCTCCTTTTGATGATTCCTTTTTCAAGGGGAATTGTACATGTACTGTAAACTCAACAAAAATTGTGAATTACATGTCATAAATGTTTTAATTTCTACTTTAAATGAATAATAAAATAGTTTTTAAAACATTTTTATGTAATTTATTAGTACAAACCCTGCTTTAAAATGTTACTGTAAACTTTCGAGCCACTAGCAAACTTTCGCCAACTATCGAATTCGCGAGTGTCAAGGTCACGAGTATCCACTATATATATAAATATATCATCAATGTATCTGCTTTATTGAATCTGTTTAAAAAAGAAAAATTTTCCTCACATTTTTCATTTGGATGTCAACACTTTTTTAGGTTTGTGTGTTACTGTACATTTCTATGCTGAGTCAATTCCTATGTATTTCTACGTTTGGCGAACAAACTGATTCTAGGTCCGATAAAAAACTTCGCTTAACCGTGACGCTCCGCGACCGAACATAAACTGTGCCGACTCGTAGCATGTATACAAATTCCTCATCGTCTTGGCAAACCGTACGAAATTCTATCCATGACCCTGCATTATTTATTTATTTATTTTTACATATGATGCAATCCATGGGGTTGTGTCTCTTTCATTTCCTTTCCGAACTTGTCTGTGGCCGTCGGGGCACACCGAGGTGTATTTTCATTTTCAATTATGCATGAAAGATTAATGGGCATTTCACAATCCTTCAAAAATCGGAAGATCTAGGCCTGGCTTGAGGGTCAACGCCGAACTCATTCAGGCTTTCATCACCTTTCCTCGCACCCTTCCCGAGGCTCGCACGAGGCCTCTCTTGACGGGAAGACAACCGAGTTCAGACACGGCACCATTACCAGCATGAGTTACGAGAGATTTCTTCGGGAAAATGATCACACTCGCTCAGCTCTTCGCTTCTCATGTCGCAGAAAGCCATGAAAATGTGTTTCATTACGAACTTTTGACAGGATGTCATTTCTAAGATGGCCTCAGCTGGCCTTTTTATTTTTTTTTCTTCTTTTCTTTTTGCCCCCTCCTCCCCTTTTCTGCATTTCCAACAAAAAAAAAATCTTCCCTTTGAATATATGCCTCCTCTGTGTTTAATAAATATAATCGGCGAATAATGACGGAAGACATTTTTTACCGCAGCGTTCTCGCTGGCTGTGTGCAGCTCGTCTGAACTTCAGAGCGAGATTATTTCCCCATGCAGAAAAACAACATCGTTGAGAGGAAAACACATGTTATGGGAAGAGAAAGAACAAAGCCACGGTTGGTAAGGGCTGGAGAGAGTAAGGCTTATATAATTTTTTTTTTCCCCTGGAAAATTCTTTGTCTCTGAAACTCCTCTTTAGAGTCACAGTCACACTTTTGTCAGTTAAAGTGTCAAGTTTTAATGAAAGTTTTTCCACATTGTCACACTCGCACGCTGGAGGGATTTTTTTTTTTTTTGAGGAAAGTAGTTTATTTTTGTGTTTTGCTGGTGTGCAACCTTAACATTTAGGCCTTTTTTTGCCACTGAAGCACATGTGAGTGTTTAGAATCTGCGCTACATTTATAGCATTGGATCAAAACAAAAAAAAATCTTTGTTTAAACAGAAATCTGTTCAAAAACATAAAAGTAGAATCTTACCAAAGCTGAATTGTTGAATAGTAATGTTTGCACGTGTGTGTGTGTGTGTGTGTGAGTTTGTGTGTGTTTTGATTTGGAGGTAGTTTTGTATGGAGGTAGACAAAAGAACTGCATGATATTTTTCAAAAATGTAAAATATATATATATAAAAAAAACATAAATTACTAAATTACTAAAAAAAAAAAAAAATGTAATAAATGTAATAAAATATATAAAATGTAATAAAAAAACAACAATATATATATATATATATATATATTATATATATATATATATATAAATCAGTAAGTAAATGGTTATTTAATATAATTTAATCAAGCAAAAATAAACACAACACATTAAAATAAAATAAAATAAATTAACTAAAATAAATTATAACCATTAATTTTTGAAAATTATAAAAAATTATAAAAAATATACAAAATTATAAAGAACATATTTACTTTTAATCACCACATTATCTGTGTAAAGCTGCTTTGAGACAATGTTCATTGTTAAACGCGCTATACAAATAAAAATGAATTGAATTGAATTGAATTGAAAATTGCATTTCTGATCATCAAATGATTTATAAAATAAATAAATAAATAAAATAAAATAAAGCTATATCTTATCTTCAAATCTTAAGGAAACATTCCCAAACAAGATGCCAGCATAACATAAACACGCAGGAGAATTCCACGTTATGATGGTGTAGTCACACTCTAAATAACTAATAATCCTTGTTTTTGTTTGCTTTCCAAACCTCAGCAATTACTTTTCATTCAAATCGGTGCCACGTCTCGTAAAAACAGGTTGAACGAGACCTTTCTTTTGTCTGAACAGCCTGTGAGGAAGCACTGCTCATTTCTAATCCCAGATCAAGTGAGCGCCTTGGTGTTATGACACTGCATGTGAAGAGAGTTCAGAAAAGAAAGAAAAACCTGCAGTGAACGAATGAAGCCCGGCGTATAACTCATCCTCTCACCATTCAGCCTGAATCAAACCTTCACACCTCTGTCTCGCTGCTGCCTGGTGAATAAACAGCTTTTTTTCCCTCCAAATATGAGACAGTGCCTGTGGATTACATATGTTCCATCTGGTTTCATTTACTCTGCTATTCTTTATTATGTAAAATTATGCCTCGGAATACATGAGGGCTCTACGTTAATCCCTTCTTCTTTCCACCTGACCCGAATTCATGTTTCCTTCTGAGATGACTGCATTTTTTATAACCTTCCTTTCCATATTTTTTGTATTTTTTTTTTTTATTAAAGCCACGTGTATGAAGGAGCTTGAGTGAACCTGGCAGGGAATTCCGGCGAGTGGGAAAAAAGAAAGGAATGGGGTTTGGAAATTAATCTTCTGACAATAACAGTTTTGAAACGTGCGTGTTTTTGTATTTGTGTAAGCACGGTAGTGCAGCGTACAAGGCCTCGGACGGAGAAATATGGCACGTCTGCACCGTATGTACTTAACCGGGTGAGGCAATCAAGACCGTGGCTTTGAAGCCGACCAGAAACAAAGAAGGAGTCGACTACTACACCCTTTTTTTCACCAGCAGATTCGTTTTCTTCCAGATCTGCTCAATGGAGAACATCCACACTTGACAGCTGAACTTTAAGAGCTTTACTTTTGAAACGTTTTTTTTTTGTCTTTTTTTGCTGAGATCAGAGGCAACACACTGGCCAAAAAGTTTGTAGGGATATGTTTGTTTTGGTTTTCTTTTTAATTCAGGGCCTGATTCGAAATTCCTCACACATCCAGTTTGAAATTGAGCTTACTCCGGATTCCAGGCTCCAATCAGGTCTGCGTCGACGAGCTTTGGAACGAAAGGGTGCAATTTCCAAAATGTCAAGTTGATCAGTTGATTATTGCGTCTGGTGAATGCTTCATCAGGACAAGCCTGAAAATAATTCTCTACACTCTTTAAAAAAATAACAAAAAAACAAAGGTTCCTTAAGGGTTCTTTGGGAAGTTTAAGGTTCCCTCAGAAGTTCTAGCTGAAATTTCTTTCTGAATGAAAAGCCATTTTAATGATTTCTTAAGAGGAACAATTTGAGGAGACGGAAGACTGTATGAGGGGGAATAAAACACTTCAGGGCTTGATGTTATGGGAAAATAATCGATGATATTGAATTATTCCTACCACACTGAAGTTGACCATTTTACATTTAAATTTGCGGTGTTTAGCAGACGCCCCTGTCCAGAGCAACGTACAAAAGTGCTTTGAGTTTCTAGCGATAAATAAATCTACACTGGTACGCCAGATTACAAATTTAAGATAAATCAGACTCAGGAAGAGGTAGGTCTTCACCCGTCGCGGAACCAGGGACTCCGCTGTTCAGACAACTAGGTGAAGTTAATTCCACCACCTCGGTGCCAGAACAGAGAAAAGCCTTAAAGTATAATTACCTTTCATTCTGAGAGAAGGTGGTACCAGTCGAGCAGTGCTGGAGGATCTCAGACAGCGTGGTGCAGTGCGAGATGTGATGAGGTCTCTGAGGTAAGATGGTGCTGGTCCATTTTTGGCCCTGAAGGCAAGCATCAGTGTTTTGAATCTGATACGTGCAGCTACTGGAAGCCAGTGAAGGGAGCGCAGCAGTGGGGTGGTGTGGGAGAACTTGGGCAGATCGAACACAAGTTGTGCAGCTGCGTTTTGGATCATTTGCAGTGGACAGATTTTCCAGTGCATCCTGAAGGGTTTTTGTTCTACTTACATGAAGGCAGATCTCGTTAGATAACAATTAGGAAAGTCGACATGTTCCTGTAAATGGTGGATTCATTCCAACGACCTCGGTTTTTGTTTCTTCATATAAAGGATGACTTGAATGACACTGGAGACTCCTTCCATAAACATTAACACAATGTTTCATTACCTTCCCGTCAGCATTCCGAATATATAAGATGGCATTTATTTATCGTCATTATTCGTCTCAGATTATCACAACATACAAATCCTGGTTAATGAGCTGTTTCTATGGCAATGAGTCCGTTAAGAAACTGGAACGACGGTCGGAGCTGCTTTTTCAGAATCAAACAGAAATCAATTTGATCCTAGCAATGGACAATATCGTTTTTATGGACAAATATCTTAAATATTTCTTATGATACATTTTTTATTGTTAGAAGATGTTGATTGATCATTTCACTACTTTTCATTTTTTATTTTATTTTATTTATAATTAATTTTCTGCCAATTGGATGACCCTTTAGAAATGAGTAAATGTATAAAAAAAAATACACTATAATGCCAAAAGTATTAGGACACCCACCCTTCTCAGGCATATGTGCTTCTTTCCCAAAATTTATTATATGTTTCTTCTTATTTTAAGATATATTTGATCTTCTTTTTTTTTTGTATACATAAATACTTTCTTTTTTAAAAGAGCTCTGCCAACTGTATATGTCTTTGGATGAGGTAGCATTACATTTTCCGTACACTTGAAGTATTCAACCCAAACCTGTTCCAGCATTACAGTGCCCCTGTACACAAAGCCAGCTCCATGACTATATGGGAGTTGGTATCTTAGAGGTTAAGGTGTTCCCAGCCACACCAAAATCTGCCTGAGCTCCTGAGCAAGGCCCTTAACCCCATCGCTGCTCAGTTATATGAATGCGGTAAATGTAGATCGCTGTAATTGTAATATAAATGTAAGATATAGTTTACATGGGTTTACATGTGACCTGCTATACAATGGAAATCAGGTGTCTGTGTTCGATAAGTTCTCACGAAATTATTTCCTTCTGAATCTATTCAGAGTTAAATGAAATTCAAAAGCAGACCCTTTTCAAGCTCTATCACTCGCTATGTTTTGAATGGGATTGTTTCTAAACCACTGGCCAAACAGGCCTTTCTCGAGTTGTTTCCTGTGGTATTTAACGGTGTTGAATATTTTTTTTTCTTCCTGCTTATTTGATGTTTCCACCTCACCCAGCTTAAGCCTGGTCTTCCTGGAATTATCAGTAGGCTTGCGTCGAAGTGCTGTTTCTCACTGCCTGGATAAACATTTTTTTTCTGTGGGCTGAAGTGTTGAAATGACGGCTCAGGCTTCGGGTTGCACGGGACCCCGTGGCTTAACTCCCCCTGTACGTGTCGTTCTCTTTTTTTTTTTCTTCCAGCCCTCCTACCGTTGGCTTTTTTGGCTCACTTCTTTATCCCTGGCGATTTTGCAGCTCCATTCGGAGAGGCCCGATTCATAAATTCTTCACACATTCCAGAGAAAAAAAAGAAACACCCACTTCGGTTTGAAATTAAATCCGTCTCATCAGGCGCATCCTGGTTTTTATCAGCAAAAGCGTCAAGACGTTCAACCACGCGTGGGAAGTCATAGAAATCAGATGTGATATCATTTTATGTTAATGAATAAATAAATAAATAAATAAATAAATAAATAAATAAATAAATAAATAAATAAATAAGAAGATCCCAATTATAGATGGGGGGAAAAAAACACAGTTCTAGTTAGTTTTAGTTTAAAATGATACTACAGATGATGAGGATCGTCTTTAAAAAGATGAAGAGGAGACATTAGCTATGCTCCGAAACTCAAATAATTTCCCTACTGAGCCCAAAGTGTATAAAATCATCAAGTATTCCTACGTTTCTTTTTGGTGTAAAAAAAATTTTTTATATTCCAGTGTGTCCAGATGTTTTTGTTGTTGTTCTGATTGTTTACTGTTTACTCGTCTCTCCTGCGTTTGTTTGCATTACGTTACAAGATGCCAAGATGGCTAACAAGCTAAACAACTTACTAGCTGTATCCATTGCACATTGCTAATGACGTCCAAAGAAAACAGAGGCTTCCGTAACCAAGCCAAGGGGTTTCTAAATGTGTTAGTGTTTGGCAGAAAAGAAAAAAGAAAAAACGTCCACGGGTCACATCAAGACTCACTAAGGAGCAAATAAATAAAACAATATTTAGACATTATAATACATGACATCTTGTGATTGAGTATCTTTAATTTTGTGACTAAACAAATATTTATTTGGCTTGGATTTTAGCGTCACTTCAGTGTTATTTGTTTTCTTATTGAATTATCGGGCAAAATGACATCACAAAATAAACAAAGAAATTTTAATAGCTTTGAAAATAAAATTCAATGAAATTTAATATTTTTAGTGCTCAAAGTAAATGATCCTCAGTCTATACGGTTACGTTTTTGCTCATCTTCCTGCTCCATGTGCAAATTAGCAACAATTTGACCTTTACGTGAATATATTAACCTTTATACAAATTTATTATAATTATGATTTATTAGCTTCAACACCACCGCATTTTTACTAGGATGTTTGACGTGCTAGCTGGAGCTACAGCGTACTTGTTTTCTTACTATACCAGACAGTAAACATGGTGAGGTGAACCAGGCCACTTTGAGGTAAAAAGAACAAATCAAACTGTCTGAACTATTTTACTTTCAGCTTTCAGGATTAATATTCACATTTTCTTTGTTGTATTAGAATTTTATGCGCATTAGATAATTTAAGTCACATGTAAACGCCCAGCCCATTATTTTTATATCTCATTTTCTCATTCATGTCATTTCTATAACTCATGATCTCATTTATGTCTATTTTCCATAATTCATTATCTTGTTTATATCTCATTTTAAAAACTCATTATCTTATTTATATCTCATTTCTATAACCCATTATCTCATTTCTAAAATGTATCTCATTCATATAACTCATGATCTCATTTCTATCTAATTTTTATCATTCATTATCTCATTTCTATAACTCATTATCTCATTTATATCTCATTTCTATAACCCATTATCTCATGTCTAAAATGTATCTTATACTATTTATATCTCATTCATATAACTCATGATCTCATTTCTATCATTTATTATCTCATTTCTATAACTCATTATCTCATTTATATCTCATTCATATAACTCATGATCTCATTTCTATAACTCATTATCTCATTTATATCTCATTTATATAACTCATGACCTTATTTATGTCTCTTTTCCATTAATCATTATATTGTTTATATCTCATTTTAAAACTCATTATCTTATTTATATCTCATTTCTATAACTCATTATCTCATTTATATCTCATTTCTAAAATGTATCTTATACTATTTATATCTCATTTATATAACTCATGACCTTATTTATGTCTCTTTTCCATTAATCATTATATTGTTTATATCTCATTTCTATAACTCATTATCTCATTTATATCTCATTCATATAACTCATGATCTCATTTCTATCATTTATTATCTCATTTATATCTCATTTATAGGCGCATCCTGGTTTTATCAGCAAAAGCGTCAAGACGTTCAACCACGCGTGGAAGTCATAGAAATCAGATGTGATATCATTTTATGTTAATGAATAAATAAATAAATAAATAAATAAATAAATAAATAAATAAATAAATAAATAAATAAGAAGATCCCAATTATAGATGGGGGGAAAAAAACACAGTTCTAGTTAGTTTTAGTTTAAAATGATACTACAGATGATGAGGATCGTCTTTAAAAAGATGAAGAGGAGACATTAGCTATGCTCCGAAACTCAAATAATTTCCCTACTGAGCCCAAAGTGTATAAAATCATCAAGTATTCCTACGTTTCTTTTTGGTGTAAAAAAAATTTTTTATATTCCAGTGTGTCCAGATGTTTTTGTTGTTGTTCTGATTGTTTACTGTTTACTCGTCTCTCCTGCGTTTGTTTGCATTACGTTACAAGATGCCAAGATGGCTAACAAGCTAAACAACTTACTAGCTGTATCCATTGCACATTGCTAATGACGTCCAAAGAAAACAGAGGCTTCCGTAACCAAGCCAAGGGGTTTCTAAATGTGTTAGTGTTTGGCAGAAAAGAAAAAAGAAAAAACGTCCACGGGTCACATCAAGACTCACTAAGGAGCAAATAAATAAAACAATATTTAGACATTATAATACATGACATCTTGTGATTGAGTATCTTTAATTTTGTGACTAAACAAATATTTATTTGGCTTGGATTTTAGCGTCACTTCAGTGTTATTTGTTTTCTTATTGAATTATCGGGCAAAATGACATCACAAAATAAACAAAGAAATTTTAATAGCTTTGAAAATAAAATTCAATGAAATTTAATATTTTTAGTGCTCAAAGTAAATGATCCTCAGTCTATACGGTTACGTTTTTGCTCATCTTCCTGCTCCATGTGCAAATTAGCAACAATTTGACCTTTACGTGAATATATTAACCTTTATACAAATTTATTATAATTATGATTTATTAGCTTCAACACCACCGCATTTTTACTAGGATGTTTGACGTGCTAGCTGGAGCTACAGCGTACTTGTTTTCTTACTATACCAGACAGTAAACATGGTGAGGTGAACCAGGCCACTTTGAGGTAAAAAGAACAAATCAAACTGTCTGAACTATTTTACTTTTAGCTTTCAGGATTAATATTCACATTTTCTTTGTTGTATTAGAATTTTATGCGCATTAGATAATTTAAGTCACATGTAAACGCCCAGCCCATTATTTTTATATCTCATTTTCTCATTCATGTCATTTCTATAACTCATGATCTCATTTATGTCTATTTTCCATAATTCATTATCTTGTTTATATCTCATTTTAAAAACTCATTATCTTATTTATATCTCATTTCTATAACCCATTATCTCATTTCTAAAATGTATCTCATTCATATAACTCATGATCTCATTTCTATCTAATTTTTATCATTCATTATCTCATTTCTATAACTCATTATCTCATTTATATCTCATTTCTATAACCCATTATCTCATGTCTAAAATGTATCTTATACTATTTATATCTCATTCATATAACTCATGATCTCATTTCTATCATTTATTATCTCATTTCTATAACTCATTATCTCATTTATATCTCATTCATATAACTCGTCTAACTTCTATTTCTCATTATCCCATTTATATCTCATTTATATAACTCATGACCTTATTTATGTCTCTTTTCCATTAATCATTATATTGTTTATATCTCATTTTAAAAACTAATTATTTCATTTATATCTAATTTCTAGAATTTATTATCTCATTTATATCTCATTTCTATAATGTATCTTATCTTATTTATATCTCATTTATATAACTCGTGACCTAATTTCTTTCTCATTTCTATAATTTATTATCTCACTTCTATAACTCATTATCTCATTTATATCTCATTCATATAACTCTCTCATTTATATATTTTTTTACATCTCTATCTCATTTATATCTCATTCATATAACTCGTCTCAATTCTATTTCTCATTATCCCATTCATATCTCATTCATACAACTCATGATCTCATTTCTCTCATTTCTCTTATTTCTCTCATTTATTATCTCATTTATATCTCATTATCTCATTCATATAGTTGACTTCAATTTCTTATTGTCGCGTTCATATTTCATTTATATAACTCAATATCTCAATTAATTCATTCTATCTCACTTATATAACTCATTATCTCAGATAATCATCAGATGGGTCTTGCTCAAGGCAACTTGGTCCTTCTGGGATTTGAACTCATGACCTGATGCACATGCCAGTGCCTTAGGCATGTAGCTGGCACTTCCCCCTAGATAATAATGGTGTCCGTTCAATGTATTCAGATCATTAACAAAATAATTTAATTGAATTGATTTGTTTTAAGTTTTTTGGTTTTATTTCTTAGTGTACCAATTAAATAAACCGAAACACTAAAACACATCAAACAATCAAAATCTGCATTTTAGAAAACAAAAATAAAACATTCATTGAGGACCAAATGAAAGATAAATCAATTGTTTAATAAAGTAATTGTTGTCAGTTAATAAATAACTGTACTGTATATTAAGAGTGATCCATATCCTGTTTTCAGTAGTTTTTTCCCCCAAAAACTATTAAATAAAAAAATTAATGAGGTAATATTTTTTTAAATGAAAATAATGAAGACAGTAATTTAATAATTTAATTTTATAGTTTACACTATATGGACAAAAGTATTGGGACACCTGACTTTACAGCGATATATGTTTCTTTCCCAAACTGTTCCCACATGTTTGGAGGCACACAGTTTTTTTGAATGCTTTAGGATGCAGTTGTGTTGTATTTTCTCTTCACTTTACCAGTTCCAGCATGACAATGGCCCTGTGCTCAACACCAGTTCCTGGAAAATATAATTTATATAAGGTTGGAGTAGACAATCTCACCTGCTTGTCTATTGAACACCTTTGGGATGAATGTGAACACTGACTGCACCTCAGGCCTCCTCACCTTCTCACCTACATCACTACCTGACTTTACTAACACCCTCGTGTCTGAATATTTGACCACAAATCTCCACAAGCACACACCAAAATCTAGTAGAACATCTTCCCAAAAGAGTGAAGGTTATTATAAGAGCAAATGGGGACTTAATGAAGAATAGGATATTCGAAAAGCACATCTTATGGTCAGGTGATAAAGAGTTTGAATTGATTTTGACTCTGAAATTAGAAAAAGCTTTAAAACAAGAGGTAGTGAATTTTCTGGATTGTTTAAGACATTTTCTTGCACTACATGTTTATACACTTGAGGTCATAAATGTACAAACTACATAATACACCTTGCATAATCAGCAATAATCAGAAAAAAATCATGAGATATCATAAAAATTGATTTAAAAAATACATTTTCCACACAGTTTCCCGCAGCAGATCTTTTCATTATAGTCCATAAAACACATTTAGAACAACTGGATTTTACATAAATAAATAAGTTTAAAAGTGTACACACTCTTGATTATTAATACTGTGTGTCATAATAGTGGTTCACACCAAAACTTTGTGGACACCCACTGAAAAGTCTTATTTTAAAAATAATTTTAAAAAATCTCCAAGAACGTAACGTTATTCGATTTTCCAGCACTTTCTGAATATATGTCCTCTCGCTCCTTCAGAATCTGTATGACTTCTGTATGAGATCCAACTTTTTACACTTTTTAGGGACAGCTGAGGGATTCATATAAACTATTACATAAGCTGTATCTATTCATTGATTTTCAAGAAGGCAACACTATACATGAGAGCAAGGGGGTGTAAACTTTTGAACAGGAAGATGAGTGTAACGTCATATTATTTCATTTATAAAAGCAGTTGTTTTACCCTGAATATCTCGTTGATCAAAAGTTTTTACCCACTGGCTTAAATAATTATCGGAAATGGTGTCGAATATACAGAAGATGCTGAAAAAAACGAATGCTGTGAGTATTGAGTGAGTCTGTTCGAGAGAGAAACAAGAGACTTGTGATGAACCATCACAAAACATAACGCCACTGATCTTACATGTAACATCATACGATATTAAGAATGATGCATATATCAACTTTTGACTAATTTGTGTAAATTCTGTTATTATTGTGTCTTGCGGATTTTTTTACACTCCACTATCCTTAATATACATCACATCATATCTCAGAAACGTACTTACAATTCCAGAAAAAGATCAGAAAGTTCACAAAAGACAACTATTCTAGTTTTGTGGAGAAATCAACTGCAAGAAAAAGAAATCAGGACTGCATACAGTAGATCACGCAAAAGAGCGTGACTTCCACTTTGACTCTGGTTCCTCTCAAGGAGGTTTTTCCTCACCACTGTCTCCTCAGGCTTGATCTAAATCCACATCTGGATGTCTGTAAAGCTGCTATGTGACGATGGCTTTTGTCAAAAGAAATGCAATAGACAAAAACATTAAATGAAATATTGCTGGTTTGATCTCCTTGAGCTCAGGTTACTGACAGTGTGCATGTTTCTGTAGCTGTGGGTTTCCAATATGATCAAAATATGAAAATGGGCAAAGAATATATATTTACATAAACACATATATAAATAGAAATATTCTCTTTAAATATTTTTTTGCCCATTTTTTTGAAAATATATTTAAAAAACATTTAAAAAATTTTTTTTCTCTTTTATTAAAATTTACAGCATTTGGCAGATGCCCTTATTCAGAGCGACTTACAACTGAGCAGGGGAGGGTTAAGGGCCTTGCTCAGGGGCCCAGCAGTGCCAGCAGGATTTGAAGTCCAATGCTCTAAGTCCAATGCCTTAACCACTAAGCCCAATATATATATATATATATATATATATATATATATATATATATATATATATATATATATATTAGTATTAAGATACTTTGATCTCCATCCTAATTCTATTGTAAGGCTGGAAATGTATTTTGCTCATCCTAAAATATATAGTTTGGCTTAAATTTTATATAATTTTAATTTCAAAAATATATTTTATGGAGCATCACAGCATTTTTTTTTAATATAGTTTGTCCAAAAAATATGTAGATGGATTCAATTATTTTTCTTGGACCTTTGTGTGTGTGTGTGTGTGTGTGTGTGTGTGTGTGTGTGTGTGTGTGTGTGTGTGCATGTGCGTGTAATGACCTGGATTCCCATCCATGGTAAATTCCTGCATGATGTCCAGTGTTCCTTAGATTATAACCCTAGTAATAATGAAACAGTTATTCAAGATACACAAAGCAAGTTCTTGAGGATTTTCAAAAAAATAGTCAATTTTAGATTTTACCTTGAAACAATTAGAAAACAAAAGTGAAATGATGTGATTTAAATCATAACAATTTTTTGTCCCGTGTCAGAGATAAATATTCGTTCAGCCACGTATTTGTGGGAGGTTTTGGTTAGAATGTGAGCTGCCAAATTCTTCCAAAAATACCCTTAAAAAAAAACATCACTGCAACTTTAATGTTCCTAGAAGCCAAGCTAGGGGTTGGGACGTGACCATTCTCATTGTTTCAGTTCCCGCTTTCCTCCCACCTCCCAAAAATGTGTAGGTGGATAAAAATTGCTCCTGGGAATGATCGTGGGTGTGCTTGGTACCCCCGTGATGGCCTGGCTTTCCATCTGCACTGAATCCCCCTCACGTTTCAGGGTTTCTGAGCTCAAATACAGATCCATCATGACTCTGGCAGACGGCTGCTAAAGATGCACTCATTTTGTCATATGAACAAAAGAAAAAGAAAAAAAAGTTTGTGCAAAGGTCCTAAAGGGGACATGGTGATAGAATAAAATGTGTGTATGCACAGAAGACCGCATACATCACGAAAATGTACTTTTCACACATCACTATAGATAACTATAGGAAATTAAGTGGCACCCAGATAAGGATGGGTTTCCTTTTGAGTCTGGTTCCTCATACCATCTTATACCATCTCAGGGAGTTTTTTTCCCTGTTCCCTCCTTGGAGCCCTTTTGATAGATACTGACCACTGCAGACCAGGAACATCCCACAAGAGCTGCAGTTTGGGAGATGCTCTGACTCAGTCGTCTAGCCATCACAATTTGGCTCTTTTCAATCTCACTCACTTACACTTGCCTATTTTTCTGCTCCGAACACGTCAACTTTGAGGTTGCCTGATATATCCCACCTACTCACAGATGCCATGATGAAGAGATAATCAGTGTTATTCAGTTCACAAGTCATAATGTTATGCCTGGCCTGTGTGTGTGTGTGTGTGTGTGTGTGTGTGTGTGTGTGTGTGTGTGTATATGTATATCTACAGTATATATACATATACATACACACACACAAGTTAGACAACATTGATAGTTCTATCATAGTTTTTGCACATGTAACTATTATTATTATTATTGCAATAATATTATTGTACATAACATTGATAAGTGTCACATCAATGTATTTTAGTTATATATATTAGAAAGGTCTACAAATAAAAAAAATGGATTGAACAGAATTACTTCAGTCACCACCTCCTTAGATGAGAAAAGAAAAGAAATTCGAGATATGGGAGGTGATTGGGTCTGATCGTTCCAGTTCCAGTTCCAGTGTGCGCGCGTGTGTGTGTGTGTGTGTGTGTGTGTGTGTGTGTGTGTGTGTGTGTGTGTGTGTCCAATCCAGTGCGGGATCCTGCCCGGGTTTTGCGCGCGTCCTGGTTTTGGAAACGCAGCTGCTGCAGAGATCCACTCCAGCGGCCCCTGTGCGTTACTGACATCCTGCTGTCGGGAGCGTCGGAGCTTCGGAGCTGCTCCGTGGAGCTGCAAGTTTCACTTCCACGCCGAATCACTCCACTTTCCTCTCGGTCTCCAACAACCATGCTGAGACCGGGCTTCACCTCGACTTCCTCTCTCTCATCTGACTGAGCGCCGACGGGCTTTGCTTACATTCTCTCTCTCTCTCTCTCTCTCTCTCTCTCTCTCTCTCTCTCTCTCTATCCCTCTCTCCGTGTCGCTCTCATTCATACACCCGGGTCTGTACTTTTATTTCCTCCACCTCTCTCGGCGCAAAAACACAGGCTCCTCTTGCGCCCCGACCCTCCCCGCAGCCGTGCGCCTTTTTGGTGATGGAGTGTAGCTGGTGGTCGGGAGCCGCTACGTGAGACGCGTGAAGGCTTTTCATTTCTTTCTTTTTTTGTGTGGTGCTGCACCAAAGCGGACCGCAGTTCAGCGGGTAAGTAAACCTGCTCTGACCGCTGATTTCTCACCACACACACACACACACATACACGCACTGGGCCGTGGAAGAGCGCGCACTCACGCACAGACGCGCGCTCCTGGTCCGTCCGCCGATTTGCTTTCTATAGATATACAGTGTATATGTGTGTATGTGTGTGTGTCAATTTGTGCGCAACAGGGCGCGCGCCCGCGAATGGGTTTGTTCCACGCAATGTGCCCCCGATTTGTGAGACCACTTTCATGTGTTTTTTTTTTTCTTTGGAGTGGGTTTGGAGTGTGTGGAGGTATTCCTGTTTTTTTTTTGGTCCCTTTGTGAAAAGCTATACAGAGGATACATACACGGGGGGCTGCGTTTTAATCCCGACGTCCGTGGATTTCTGCAACAAGAAGAAAGACAGAGAGAAATAAAGAGAGAGAGAGAGAGAGAGAGAGAGAGAGAGAGAGAGAAGCATTTGTAAGGTTGCATTGTGAGTTTTGTTTTGGCTTTTTATTCGGAAAATAAATACGCACCCCACACATCTGCCAGATGTTGTGCCGCCTCGTTGTAACCCGTTAAAATCCCCTTCCCCGTTAAAACCTAATCTCGGTGGGATTAAGGGCGATGAGATTTGAGATTGTGGGCTCGCAAGCATGAAATCAGCCATGCAACTGGGAGAGGAATCCTGGACTAAAGAGATCAGGACACTTTGTATAACTCCTTAGGATTTTTTTTATTTGTGTTTTGTTTTTTTCAGGGTATAAAAACACTCACGTGCCACTGTAAATTTAATGTTAAAATGATAAATAAATGAATGAGCAACCAAATAAATACTAATCGTGATAATGTACTTTGTATCTACTGAGAAATATGATTGGATTTGCTTGCACACACACACACACACACACACACACACACACACACACACACACACACACTGCGGCACAAATGAGATCTTTTTACTGCACATGCATAATTCACCTATGGGTTTAAAGCTTGGCTTGTTGACACACACACACACACACACACACACACACTGATGCCCAATGTGCTCTCTTTCTGTGTGTGTGTGTGTGTGTGTGTGTGTGAGAGAGAGAGAGAGAGAGAGAGAGAGAGACAAGCAAAGTAAATGCGGCTTTAATTGCATAGATTCCGTTGTAAGTGGCAGTAATGAAAGAATAAAGCAAGTTCAACATCTCAAGGCCGACAGGACTCTCGAAACCAAACTTCCAGAAAGCTGAATAGAATAAAAAATATAGTCTGTAATTAATCTTATATATATATATATATATATATATATATATATATATATATATATATATATATATATATATATAGTTTCCTTTGCAGCACCATCCCAAATTTTTTATAAAAGTGCAGGCTTGACTTCTTTCTTCTCTGGGATAAATTTTATTTCATTTTTTTTTTTGCACTAGTAGCTGCTTGTGCAGTAATTAGGCCGGCTGTAGTTCGCACAGTATAGTGGTCTAGCAGCACTCACCGAGTCGTGCTTATTCCCTTATTCCCTCATTCACTTATTCACTTCGCCGCTGTAACAGACAGCCAAAGCCGGAGAGGAATTTTTCAGGAACAAATGCGCCGTTGTTAAAAAGCTTCACCCCCACTTTTACGCGAGGTTGCCAGATCGCCATCGATTAGGTTCAGAATCCACTCATCGATGCACTAGGTCACTCGCCTGGGTCAGGAATGTTTTTTAAACAAACATGCTAAAATGTACAGAGTGAAAAAAAATGCATGAGAACACCCAATCTGGCAACACCAAACACATCCCTGCAGGCCCATTTGGTCCAGTTTGTCATGGCCATCTTTTTTGTCACCTTATAGCACTACACACACAAACACACACACACACACACACACACACACACACACACACACACACACACACAGGGTACAAATGGCCCGTGAATTCACGCAAGTGCGAAATTTCTTAACCATCCCGATTTGCATATGAAAGAAGTTGCACGTCAATAGAACAAAACAAAAAAAAAAGACATTGGTCCACTCCAAAACCCCAATTCCCCTTCTTTTCAAGCTACACCCAGCTACAACATCCAGACTACCTTAATTACATCCCAAATCACATCTCATGCTAATAAAACTCTACGCAATACTGCCCTTCTACTGGGCCTGCATCTTCGCTCATGCGCACTATACCCAATGCTTGGAAATGCTAATATCGTTTTCTTTTATCTTTTTTTTGGGGTTTAATTAGCATATGAAAAAGTCTGCACTTTCAATGGAGGAAGCTCAGGCCTTTCCTGCACCTCCCTACCCCAGCTTAAGTTTCACCAAGGATAGGGCGAAAACCAACCAATGACAGAGAAGCAAAATGTGGTCTATAGTGGTGTTTGGTGTGTGTATATTACACAGTACATTTTTGCGTAATATATTCGTAGGCAGTTGAAATTTCGGTGCTGGAGTGTTTACAGTATTATTTTGAGAAATAGAACCACACAAACACACACAGCGACACTTCCGTACGAAACTGGATGGAATTTGCATTTGCATTGGAAGAAATATTTACGAATGAATACATTGATCATTTAATACATCAATAAATGATAGTAATCTACAAATATTTATGTAGTAGGAATGTAGTAGGCAGAAGAAATGCGTTACATAGGAAAAAAAATACATTAAACCACAATATACTACTACTGTTATTACTATTACTGCTACTGTTTATAATAATAATAATATTTATTTATATATAACATTTAATGCAACAAATGTATAATATAATTATGTCAAAATATTATATTTGGCGCCCCGAAAGCATTCGAATACGTTCATCCTGATTTCAGGTTACCTTCCGAAATATCGTACGAATTTAGTAACGACTTCGTAATACAAAGAACCGTTAATGGCCGGAGATACATCGCAAGTCGGAGAGAAATTTTCAGAAATTGTGTATACACACACACCCCCACACACACACACACACATATATATATATATATATATATATATATATATATATATATATATATATATATATATATATATATATATATATATATATTTAACCTAGTTGATCTGCTTGTTATCCAGCTTGATATTTTCTCCAAGTGAGTTGAAATCTGTCTAGGAAAAGGTGGAAAGGTGTCTAGAAAACTGTCATGCTTTTGCATAAAATATGTTTCTAACACCTTCAGTTAGATTTTATTAGCAGTTTTTTTCCCCCTTCCAAAATCCGGGAACGAAACATCTCTTTCGCTAAACGTCTGTTAATACGTTTCACCTAGCTAAAAATATGAAAACAAATATGGCGTACTCCGCTAACCGGATTTGCACCCTGATCGAAATCCACCAGGTGATGCGTGAAGAGCTCGTTCTTTTTTTTTTTTTTTTTTACATGCGTAACTCCAACACTTTGGACTGAAACGAATAATGTGTTGCATCTTGTTTTTGTAACGAATTCTGCGGTTAATAGAAGTCGATGCGAACACTTTTCACTCCTCAGTGAATTTGCAGGAATCCGAGAAGCACTGGTACGTCCGCGAGGCATTTTTTTTTTAATCAGGGCTCTGTGTCATATTTGACGGAGCACTTAGTCACTCTGAGAGCGGCGTCGGATAAAAAAGAGCTTCTCGCTCGCTCTGTTCAGCCAGTCTGATTTTGCCAGGAGCTTAAAGGGGGGCAATTAGGTGAGTCATTAAAGCTGCTTGGACATTGTTGGGGTTGAGAGTCCAACAGCACACACACACACACACACACAAACACACACACAGAGACACACACGAGAAAAAAACGAGAGAGAGAAGCATGAGGGAATCCTTGCTGTCCCACCTGCCTGCTTCACTCAGTACGACTTTGACAGCTGTCGCTCTGTTTTATGGGCTACATGTGGATGTAACAACAGTGTCGGCAACGTCACATCACTCAAACCCTCCCCTCTATCTCTCTCTATCTCTCTCTCTCTCTCCCTCTCTCTCTTTCATTCTAAAACCATCCTGTACAATGTACAGTGGACGTCAGTTGTGTTTTTTTTTTTCGACCGACCATACTAACAGTCGACTCGCCTTTCCAACCCGGGAGAACGTCCGTCGGAGTCTGGAAAGTCTAATAGGAGCAAATAAGGTTGGAATGGAGCTTAAAACGTATTGATTTTCTATTCTTTTTTTTTTTTTTTCTCTGCCTAGTAGACACAACATGTAATGCAAGTCATCGTAAGAACTGGGAAAGTCAGACGATAGAGGCTCGCAGAGCTCGGGAGACTTTCTCGACATGTCTGCTTTGATTTTTAGGAACTTGAACGCAAATTGGGAATCTTTCCTCCTTTCTTTATTTACGTCTCATTTTTAGTTATACAGATTAAAGGTGCGATTAGTAATTTTTTTTAAGTAAGTAAAATTTTTTCTCTTTTTTGATATTTGGTGTAGGCAGTTGCATTAAGGAAACTCTTTAAAGAAAAAATTATCCTGGTCTCTGTTTTCAGAAACAAGGAAACATGAATGATGTGGACCTCCAGCTTTCAGCCAATCACAGCAAAAGGCGTCAATTTGCTTCGATTGTGTTCTATTACTGTCCCAATCATGTTTTGATTGGGTCCATGTTTTCTGTCCTGAGACGGTAATTCATTTGTCTACGTACACTCTGCTTCATAGTTTCTGTTATGTTCCAAGCTTGTCCTTGTCTTTACGTTCTTCGTTTTGTAGTTTCCCAGTTACGAGCGCGTTCCCCGTCTCACCAAATTCTACGTTTAATGCCGTTTGCGAAAAGATCGTTCAGGTGTTTCTGCGTCGGAATTGCTGACTGCACCTTTAACAATAGGACACTAGGAGAATGAGGAGAATGGTGGCTGTTTTTAGACTAAACATTGTGAGTGCAAGGCCATTGTGGAAATATCGTATAAACAATAAGGCGAAAATAAAAAAGCGCTCGACAAAATCTCAGGGAAAATGTTGCATCATGGGCCGATCCCGAGCAGCGAACACGCGCATTTTGCTCAGGAAACTAGAAGCGTGTGGGCGGCCGTGTGAGTTGTAGTCAGCAGTTTTTTTTTCTCTCTCTCTCTCTTTCTCTCCTCGCGTTGTTTTTCGGCTCCTCAGCGAGCTCATGCTGGGCGAGCGACTACTGGCATTAAAGCACAAAGCTGCGAATTTGGCCACAGAAAATGGAACCGCAGCTGCCTGTTTATCACGGACATTTTTGAGAAGAGATTAAAAAGCGGAATAAAAAACCCATCCTCATCCATATATTACACCGCTGAAATTCACAAAGCTCACAAGTCCATCGTGAGTTCTCGGAGACTGGGTTACGTAAGAGACGTGGTTAAGAGCGCACCATCAGGATGGTGTTAATGTGACGTATCTTAGGGAAATAGCGCTGAGGAATTTTCTTTCCCCGGGATCGATTACCATGGAAACGCCTCATGAAAATTCGCCCCGCGTGCGTGTTTGGTTTCTCTTAAGGGAAATGTTATAGATGCAGATAATGAGCAGAATCTTCGTGTCACGGTGTTGTGGCAGTCCGTGGCACTGTCACGCGTCATGCAGGCTGAAGTAAAGTGTCTGGAAGTATGAAGTGCCTTTTTGACAGCGAATATGAAGGAAACGGGGAAAAAACATCTCCATATGAGCTTGAGTTTTTTTTCGGAGAGGTTCTTTGAGGTTTTATGCCTTTCTCACTCACACACTTTCACACACACACATATACACACACATATTTACACACAAAAAAGTTACACCTGGTAATTTTAGTTTTCCATAAAAGATGCACCTTTGCATTCTGAAATACTTCAGAAAGATGTCTCCAAACATCTCCACAGACCTCTGATACACCAGGAGGATGAAGAAATTATGGCTTTTATTTATGAATATTCAAGTAAATATTATTTTGTAAAATGATTGCAAACCAAAAGAGAAATATATATATATATTATTGAAACATAGATAATGTATGTTGATTTATGTTAAAAAAATTCAGTGTTCGCTTTGGGAAATTGTTTTGTGATACGCAAGTTGTAAAATAGGACAATATAATGCTAAGTGCTGAGGTAAAAAAGTTAAATAAGATGCTGGTAATTCATAAAAACAAACAAACAAACAAAAACTTACCACTAATGTGTATGTGTACTTATTTTATTGGAAAAAAAATCTCAAGTTATTAAAGAAGTGCATGTGTAAAATAATCTAATGCTAAATTCAATATAAAATCAACTGTAATTCATTCATTGACAAATTTTTATTAAATCTAAACATTTACATTCTTTTCAAAAATAGGACATTATTTTATATGAGGAAACAAAATGTCAAATATCGAATGTAATATTGAGCCTTTGTAACGCAACGTGTTTCGATTTTTCTTTTTGAAATATGAAAGTGTTACGAAGAAAAGTATATATAATGTTAGAGTAAATCATAAAACAGAGTCACTACAGTAAAACTAAAATAGACGAAACAGACCTTGGAATGCTACGTAAAAGAAAACAAACTAAATTTAGATCGTTTTTTTTAAATACAACGCATGTGTGTAGGGTGTCAAGTAATATAATGGCAAGTAAAAAAAAAAAAAAAAAAAAAAAAAAATTCAAATGAAAAAATTAAAGAAAGAAAAAAAAAGAATCTGAGGTAAAAAAAAAACATTGTAAATTTTTTTTCTCTATTTATGTAAAATAAAGCATCTATGTATACGGTATAAAGAAATAAGTTAGATGAAGATAATGCTTGTTTATTAAAAACATTACAAATTTTATAATTAATTAAGCATATTTCAACGTACGTTGTAAAATTGTCTTTTACAACTTTTAAAGCTAGGTATTTATAATGTATTTATAATGTGAAAGATGCAAAACAGGACAATAAAATATTGTATTAAAAAATATTTTTTGTAATATAGTGCATATTTAAGTATGTTGTATATCTAATCATTGTTAAAATGTGAAAAAAATAAATCTAAGGTTAAATGTGAAAGTTGAATTTATTTAAAATGATGTAATACAATGCTATGTTATATAAGAAAAAAATTATTTATAAAAAAAATATATTTAATTGTACACTTAAGTGTAGGGGCTAAACAGGACAATAAAATGTTGCATTAAATAATATATTTATAAAAAACCCTCAAAAATTCTCAGAAAATGTGTTCAAATTTGTAACACAGCATAATTAAAGATAGAATGTAAATTACATTTACATTAAATAATAAAAAAACTAAGACTATCTTTGTAAGTATCGTAAAACGAGCTAAACCTCAATTATCCTGAAAGTGTCTAAAGAAAATCTCATTGTAACAGCAGTATAAATGGGTGCATGTGTGTGTTGGACGTTAGACACAATATAAGTCTGGGTTCGGTCGCATGATCAGTCCCCTCTCGGATTTTTCGAGGAAAGAGAAAGGACTGAAACCCTTCCCTGTTGGAGGTGTCAGTGTTGAGTGATGGATAGCGGGACATCTTTTTACTTCCTCATTAACCCGTGCGTGTCCACACGGCACTCCCCGGCTGGAGCCCGAATCAGGCCTTGATGGATGGCCAGGGGTCTTACTGCTTCATAAATAAGGGGATTAGCGTGAGTCGTCTCTGCTGGACCCTGGGCTCCTTCAGCACGACAAATGGCTACGATTAGCATAGAGAGAGAGAGAGAGAGAGAGAGAGAGAGAGAGAGAGGATAGGGAGACTGCGGGATCTTCAGAGGCCTGGGTGATAATATACTCCAGGCCTCTACGGAGGGGTTTTGTTTTCGCACCACTTTTCAACCAGCGGTGCGTGCATGGGAGCGAGCACGCACACACTTACACACACACACACACACACACACACACACACACACACACACACACACACACAATCAGAGACTGGTAAGCCATGTCAGCAAACTGCCTGAAATACCATTAAGGCACATATATAGGAAGCTATTATGTGTAATTGATATGTCACTACATGATTTTCATCAATATTCTGAGATCAGATCTGTGGTTTGGAGCTTCGAGCAGCCTGACGAGCCAACGTGTGTGTGTGTGTGTGTGTGTGTGTGTGCGTGTGCAATTGTGCGCTCTTCATTCCTGTCATGCCGGCAACAGAAAGACATTAGCCATCTGGCTAAAATGAATATGTTGTACATATGAAAATGTTTGGAATATTTGGAAAAAAAAAATGTTTGTACAATGTACAAAGTACGATGTTGAAATGAAATACAATTAAAAGTAATAAAGCAGGGATTTAATTATAAGCTTGTTTTCTTACAATGTTAATGATACCGACCCTAAACTAGAAAAATAGCCTGGTTTTTATTTTTTATTTTTATTTAAAAAAGTACGGCGTTCATCATTTCATAGATTTTTACCAAGGTTACATTTCTAGAGGTGCACGGTGATTGATTTGAAAGTTGGTTTGAAGTAGAAAATATGGATTTGGTTACTATTGTCTAAAAAAACAAACAAACAAAAAAGCAATATCGCATGTATCATATGAACCAGGTTGGGTAAACTCTGAAAAAAAAAGTCTGTCAGTATGACAGAAGTGTGTACAATGACCAAGCATGAAACAGAAAAAGGTGGTTTCACTACCTGTCAATGTTCATTCATCTAGGATTATCACTCCCACCTTGTGTACACACACCTGCATCAGGACCCCTCTTCTCCCCACCCCCTTTAAACACTACAACGGCTTTTAGACGTCTGTTTCTCTCTACTTTACTTCTGATTCCTTTCTGATTAAGAAGATAAGGTGTATCAGCTGCTTTTTCGACACCTCGTACAGTCGCGGTTCCTTAATCTGACTTCCGCGGCAAAGCACTGAGCGGATAATGAGGATTAAGGAAATAATTAAGACCACTTCTTCCACTCGCTGACTGTATGGAAACGCGCATTTGCATCCCTTTCCATCATAAAGACGCCACCCGGGGTAATAATTAGAACTGCTAATTAGATTATTTTTTTATAGGTAGATCATTGTCTGTAAAGACGCCCGTGAAACAGCATTAACGGACGGCTGGAGAGCTTTACATGGGGTTTGATTACACCCCTGTGTAGCAGACTGAGAGGCTAATCCCTCGCAGGCGAACGCTGCTCGCCTCGGCGATCCTGAGGTACCCAACGCCTCTTTATGAATCATCATTTTAAATAAGAGCTTGCAAGAGAGTAGGATTAAGATCTTCTCTCTCTCTCTCTCTCTCTCTCTCTCTCTTTCTTTATATATATATATATATATATATATATATATATATATATATATATATATATATATATAATAAGAATAGCCTTTATTTGTTACATATACATTACAGCACTGTGAAGCTCATTCTCTGCATATCCCAGCTTGCTCAGAGGCTGAGAGTCAGAGCGCAGGGTCGGCCATGATAGAGCGCCCCTGGAGCACAGAGGGTTAAGGGCCTTGTTTAAGGGCCCAAGAGTGGCAGCTTGGCGATACCAGTTCTTGAACCCCTGACCTTCCAATCAGTAACCCAGCACCTTAACCACTGAGCTACCACTCCCCTATATATATATGATCCTTTCTCTGGATATTTATAGACCAATCATGGAGTTTTTTGGAAAGTTAATTCTTCTGTAATAATAATAATAAGAAGAAGAAGAATATATATGAGGGACTGGTGCAAGAGTGGTGCAGAATTCATTAGTAGATCCAAGGCAGCACTTGGTTGTGATAAGGCTGCGATCCTTTTTTGCGCATGTTGTAGTGCATGTTATGTAGCTGGATAGCTTTCGCTTGAAATAATAAATGCATAGAGATGTACGCCAATGTCTGTAGACTAATAAGCGACTAAAAGTTAGTTGAATTTAGAGTATTTGAAATGTTTTAATTACAATTGAATGCTAAACGAATCCTATTTTTTCCTACGATAAAAGAAAAAAGCTTGTAAATTGTATTGTGAAACACAATTACGATTTAAAGTACAAAAGTACAAATTACAAATCGGGTTTTGGCACAATTGGCTATTCATGCAGTTAAATGTAACCTTTCATATATGTATAGGTTTTATTTTTCAGACAAATTCACCACAGGGAAGTTTTAATTCAAGTAGATTTTCTTTGTATATATGTTTGACATAAGTCAGTTTGTAAGATTAGGATTAGGACCTGGATTTCTTTTTTTTATTGTATTCCACCACATCATTGTGAGGTAAAAGTTTCAGTGTGATGCCTTGGTCCTGTGGTTTAATTCTTGACTAAACTATATTATACACACAAAATCTGCTTGTCCTGTTTGCCTTGCAACACCTGTCTTACATGCAAGAACAAATATTATAACCGCGCAGGCTGCATGTTCATCGATAGCACTCGCTAATCCTCAGGGAAGCTAAAAACCGTCGCGCTCTTTGTCTGAGTATCTCAGCAAGCCGAGGCTCACGTCCTCTTGTGGTAGATTGGCTTGCTACACGCATGTCTTGAGTGTACGGGCGCTTCGCTCTCGAGCAGGGGAGCCATTAGCGATGGAAAAAAGCTTGGCCTTTTAACGAGCTAGATAACGTCGGGCCTGTTGTTCGCCAGCCAGCTGTTTTTAGCGGAGGCTCTCTCTGAGCCCTGTGGATAATGTGTCAGTCGGGATGGAGTGGTGATAGATATCGGGTGGTTAAGGGACGCTCGCCGAGTCCCAGAGGAGCATTGATCGCCTCTATAACTCACGCTCACCATGATGTATGCACTTCGGTGTGCGTTCAGCGACGGGTGAGGGCCGTGGCAGGTCCTTGAATGGTCCTTGGATCTCACTGTACCTCGAAAAGCTTTATTCATATGATTTGTATATTGCGGGCCGGCTATAAAGTCTACCGTAATAGAAGGCACCATAGGGGCTGTATTTGAGTGTTGCAGCTCCTTCTATATAGCGCCGTAAAGCTAGAGCTTTATCACGACTGAGAACAGCATCCTGAGAGGCAAGACTCGAAGCAGTAAGCCTTCTTTTATTGTGGCAGTAATGCACTGAGAACACTGATACGTTCAGTGCGAACGCCCACAACCATCAGGACGCCTGTGATGTAAACCGCAGTGCCTGCTAACTTTCAGTTTTTTTTGATCTCGTCTCAAAGATTGTCAAATGTGGACGTTTAGTAGGCAGGCTTTAACCACATGAGCAATTGTGGCTTTGTGTATGTGTGTGGCGTCGGATTTTCCCAGGCAGCGCCAAACGTTGGCATTAGATGCTTAAGCGCCCAGGGGCAAATACCAAGCAGGTCTGAGTCACCTTTAAGATTCCTTGCAATGCGGTGTATATTTATATAAAACCAGGAGTGCAAATTTCCCCTATTACTGTTTGCAAACGATTGTTTTGCTTTTTGTGTGTCAAAAGGCCAACCCGTCATCCAATCCACTCAAAATCTTTACACTATAATGTCAGGTCAGGTTGAGTTTCCTATTCTGAGACAATTTTTATATCAGGCCCTCACTGACACTCACATTTGCGTGTTTCGGTACAATTCGGAAATACATGCAAGGATGCATTTTATGTTCGCTTCTCTGAGGGGATTGGCTGATAACTCAAATAAGATCTTGTTGAAATATTATGTTGCAGGAAAACCGCAATGCCTCAATTGCAAATTCACCCGTCTTCTTTTCTTGATTGGCGCTGATTGGCTCGGTTTCCGAAAGGGCCGGTGATGGGGTGGGGAATACGGCGGTTGTCTGAGCACAAAGGCTGTGTCAGTGAGCCTGCTGCTGATCGCCTGGGCAAAAAGTTGTATCCTGAATGATGTTTGGCAAGAGGGATTATGATTGCTGATTGCTGTGGGTTTTAATTATGGAAATTGCAAGATGCTCTTTGCATCTCCACATGGCTAAGTCTTAAACATTCTCAAGGGAGCGAGCCATTATTTCGCTAATAGCCAAAGTCATAAAAACGGCAAGGAGAGTTTTTTTTTCCCTTTTCCCCCCTTTAAATAATGCACTCCAATTAGATGAAGTACATTTTGCTCAGTCAGGAAGGTAAACAGCGACATGGCTTCTGCTTGGAATGTTATTAATGCGTGTTAAAAGCAGCGGCTACTGCTGCGTGTTTACACTTCGGCAACACTTAATTCCCTCTCCTTTATCAGCGCAACGCCAGACCAAGCAACATCACAATCTCGTATTTATTTATTTGCATTATGCGTTTTCTTGCGCCGAGGAACAGACTGCTCGGCACCGTCTAGCAGTCGAACGCCTAAGACAGGGCAGAGAAGACGTTATGATAAGGTGCCATGTTGGTGCAACGTGGGGTTAAGAGTTTTTGTTCAGGGCCACAGCAGCTATAGATGAAGGGAAAGGAAAAGACAGGGGAAGCTGTAGGAGTAAATCAAGGTCGGAGCGTTCTGGCACTTCATTTATCCAGGCCTAGTCCTGAGTCAACACACTGCTCTATGGCCTTATTATGGAGCTTTCGGGAAGCCGAGTGACGCGCGGGAGCTGAAATTGCAGCTTTGAAGTTCGTTTCCTTGCGAAATGAACGAAGTTCAGAAAGTTCGGATATTATTTATAATCTATAATTCCGTTAAAGAAATACTCAAAGATTATACGGCAAGGGACCTATATTGAGAAATAGTTTGTGCACGTCCGTTGGATAACTGAGAACTAGAATTTTTTAATGTAAATTTTAAGTAGATTTTGTATTCAAATGTGCTTGGATACCTGACCAGATGAAAATCTCACACAGAGAAAGAATTCATTATATATTTTGTTTCATTGTAATCCATAGTACACACGGTATTGTATTATTATTATTATTCTTTTTTTGATAAACTGTGTTTGCTACATGGGGTCACAATAAAGTACATAGAATAGTTTACATAAAGTACATAGTTTAGTGTACATAAAGTACATAGCAGTGTACATAAAGTACACATTACAGTGTACATGACGTACATAGTATAGTGTACATAAAGTACATAGCAGTGTACATGACGTACATAGTATTGTGTACATAAAGTACATAGCAGTGTACATAAAGTAAACATTACAGTGTACATAAAGTATATTACAGTATAGTGTACATAAGTACCTAGCTCAGTGTACATAAGATACAATGTCCAGTGTACATAAAGTAAACATTACAGTGTACATAAAGTATATTACAGTATAGTGTACATAAGTACCTAGCTCAGTGTACATAAGATACAATGTCCAGTGTACATAAAGTACATAGCAGTGTACATAAAGTCCATAGTACAGTGTACATAAGTACATAGTGCAGTGTACATAAGTACATAAGTACATAGTGCAGTGTACATAAGTACATAAGTACATAGTGCAGTGTACATAAATTACATAGCGCAGTGTACATAAAGTACATAGTAGTGTACATAAATTACATAGTAGTGTACATAAATTACATAGCGCAGTGTACATAAAGTACACAGTATAGTGTTCATAAAGTACATAGTTGTGTTCATAAATTACACAGTGCAGTGTACATAAAGTTCATATTACAGTGTACATAAAGTTCATATTACAGTGTACATAAAGTACATAGTACAGTGTTCATAAAGTACATAGTAGTGTTCATAAATTACATAGTAGTGTACATAAATTACATAGCGCAGTGTACATAAAGTTCATATTACAGTGTACATAAAGTACATAGTACAGTGTACATAAAGTACATAGTGCAGTGTACATAAATTACATAACGCAGTGTACATAAAGTACACAGTATTGTTCATAAATTACATAGTACAGTGTACATAAAGTCCATATTACAGTGTACATAAAGTACATAGTAGTGTTCATAAATGACATATTACAGTGTACATAAAGTATATATTACAGTGTACATAAAGTATATAGTACAGTGTACATAAAGTACATACACAGTAGTGTACATGAGGTGCATAGTGTAGACCACTATGTACTGCATAATTTTGCCACTAGAATTTCACCATTCAAAATTCAGAAACATGAAGTTCTCAAGATAAGTATGATTGATGTTTTGCTTCTGAAACTGCCATTAACAGTGTCAGACTGAACTGGATTAAGAGAAGAGCAAAGACAGTGTGAGTAGAGACAGAACACTGCTGGAAATTTAAGTGGTGCTGCGCATAGCGTATGTGTGTTATATAAGTCTTATTCCTGAGCAAAAAGAGGCAGTCTCCTTGTTTACCAGACATTCACTTCTGGAAAGCTTCGGGCCGATCCGATTCCTACAATGCTGCAAGCACAGATAGAGACACTTTGCTATGCGAGGTATATTTTACAGAAGCCAGAGCAGCCTAAGAAATGATGTTTCGGGAAGAAAAGACAGCACCCCATTTTGAAATCTGTTTGTGAAAAATCACCTTGCTGATTTCTTTCTGGTGCATGCTTGTATCTTCAGTCTTGCAGATATGAGGGTGGCTTTGTAAGACTTAGAATAGGTACCTGGGAGCATCGCCAAGATGGCCGCCGAGTGAACAGACTTGACTACATACAAGTTCTTTTTTTTCTACAAAAATTCAAAATCTTGCATGTTTTCCCAATGGGCCCGGAGTGAATCAACTATTACACCAGCTCTAGATTAAAATGCCTGTTTTATTTGTATTTTTCAAAAGAAATTAACATCATGCAATTTTTTTAATAATCCCAAATGAGAATGAACCCTTTCAGTATTCCCTTTGTGCACGACTATGATTTTCACCACCCTTCCTGCTGTGGCACTTGTTCCACACAAGGGAAACCGCTATGCTCGAGTTTGCAGAGGGATTTATCGTCAAATATTAGTCGAGTGTCCTGGGCCGCAGTCAGTGGTGTGTGTTTGGTAAAGAGCAGCATGCTACATAATTGCCGAGCACATAAAAATGTCATTGCTTTGCATTAGTAAGCATGAAAAAAGCTCTTGAATCAGTGCTTGCAGGTGGGAACGGAGATAGTGGCGAGGTTTAATTTCACTCCGCAACGCTGTGTCTCGAGTTCAAAGACCTTTAGTCAGACATTTTAATTACTTTGGAATCGGTCCTAATTGATCTTGGCTTTAGATGGACTTCTCATACTTCCACTTCTTTTGCTTGGTGTTGCTTTTCTCCCAGTGGAGACGAGCGCCACGGTTCGCTAATATACTCTTCTCCTTTCTTTCGTTTACTTTCTTTTCATGTCAAGGCTGACTTAAACTTGGAATAAAAGTGCAAATGGTGTGTAATGTGTGGGCGAGCTAACGATAGGTTTTTAAAACCATCCTCTACGGACAACAATTTGTTCATATTATACTGTTCCGTTCCTCTTTTTAGTTACCGCACAGTCTTTATGGTACCCTATATTTTTTGTCTTGCTGCACTGCCGTGTATTTGCACTTTATGTAGCCCTGTGTAATGCCGTTATCACATTATGTTCTGCAGAATGGTTTTGAACAAATTACATATTTCAATGTTTTCAAGATATTTACACACATCACGATCTTGATTTGAAGCATTTAGAATGACGATATGCAATAAGTTTCACAATGTATGGGGCAAACCACCATTTAAATAGTGGAATTGCATTTTTAAGATACTAAAAAAAAAAAAATACTGAGAGGATGTGCACAAATAGTCGTCAAGTCAATCTTACAATGACAATAGCGATATAACAAAATTGTTCATTTGAACATTTGATCTACTTGCGAACTACCATGCACCAGCAGCCAAATACGTATATACTGTTTAGTTTATACAGTATGGTACCGTAAATTGCTTTGTTTTTGCCAAATTATGTACTACACGTTGTTAAATTATTAACAGATTATACTACTCCTTACTGATCAAAGTTCTTTAAAACTCCTGGGGAGGCTAGTTCATGTCTCGGCTTAATATTTTCAACTTATGATGGGCTCATCGGAACGCATCTCCCCCATTCAAAAACAGAGGAATGTAGGTGGCATTGTGCATTTTTTTTCTGGATTTATTCTGAGCTTGGGTTATTGTTTCTGCATCCTCACAATGTCCATGTGGGTCTCCTCTGGGGTTCCCCAGTTCCCTCCCAATTCTTGGAAACATGCTATTGGCCACTTTAAATTACTTTAAAGTCAGTATTAGCGGAATGATTGTGCATGTTCGTCTCGTAAAATAGGCTTCACCACAACCCTGACTAGGCTATAGTGGTTAGTACACAAATGCGAGATGTTTCCGGTGTCACACTGTAATTTATTGCAATATCAATATTATACGATCGTATCGCTCAGCCCTGGACGAAACATTAAACGTTTACCTGTTTACGAATAACTGTTTAAAATAGCTTGTAGATCTTTATATTGTTCCGGAGCGGGACTGGACCAGCCAGCGAATGTGACAGCATCCCATTTATAAACTCGAAAGAACAATGGGGACTAACTAGTCTAAAACCTCTTTATACACAGGCAATCTATTTCTAATTTTATACAATAGCCCATTACATTCATCATGCGCTACAATACCTGTCACATCCCGCCAAGGCCTGAAATGCCATGGAGGCTTACGACTCACTAAAGTTTCATTATAACGACACCTTATAAAGTAGACAGGGGAGAATTTGCACGTTATATCAATCGTACTCACTTTTAACTCCGAATCACCCCATTATTTCCTACACACTCTATAATTTTTTTATTTTTTTGCAAACTGCTTTTTGGTCACGTTGCTAGGTTTATTGCCATCCAGAGAATGCTTTAACACTCCAGTCGGTCGCTATGCTAAAAATTTCCTTTAGCAGTCAGATAATGCTCAACCCCAACTTTAAATTATTGAAGGACTTGTACTTGCGAGAGGAGGACAGGGGTGCACTTTTAACTCTCTTCACCGTCGTGTCTTTCTGTCCGGTAACTAAGAGACGCTACACAAACATCAGAAGGAATGATGTGCTGAGAAGGGAAAAGGAGTGCAGCGGAGCAGAGTAGGGGATTGAGGGGTGGGGGTGTTGAATGTGGAGGAAATGAAAAGAAAATCTGGCTGACGAGTGGCCTGGCGAAGCTGTGAACCGCTCACAGGCACCCCTGCGAGTGTGTATGTTTTTCTCTGTATGTATTTTATGGTGCATGAAGCACTGCTTGCTGGTTTCTGTCTTCTTCTTCTCTTTTCTTCCTGTCTCTAAAGTGTGTCATTCATATTTCAGCTAATGAGCACAAACAATCTCAGGGCTCTCCGTCGAACAGCCCGCGAGAAGTAAAAAAGCGAGACAGAAAACAAGCGCGCGTCTTCATCAAGCTAATTGTTTCGTAGAGCTGCGTTTCATGGTTTCATCATCACTGATTAATGACTGCGGCTCCTATCATATCGGATTATCCTGTAAAGCCGGGTGCTGATGTTCACACGATAAGGCCGAAGGCGATAATTGTTATTTCTGCATTGCTGAACAGAGTTCGATTAAAGAACTCAAGTGCAGAGTGGAAAATAACATTGTTTTTTTCACGACTTATTTTTTTTCCCCTCACCATGATGGGGAGCACGATATATTTCAGATCATTTGGCTTTGCAACATAGAAAACCAGGAGAAATATTCTCTCTGCACAATTTCAGTTTCAGAGCATTCAGCTGTGTGTGTGTGTGTGTGTGTGTGTGTGTGTGTGTGTGGAGAAAGTGAAAAGCTGGTTTGATTGCGGCTGCCTGGTTTGATGCCCAGCGCTCAGGTGCTGGAGTGAATGTGAGCACATCGGTGTGTAACAAACCTTAACCTTGCCTAAGGCTTAAGATCACAGCTCAGGCCCAGTGGAAAGGCAAAACCGTTGAGTTTTTCGTCTTACCCTGATTCGGTGGAGCGTTCTCTATTCCTCTCACGCCCCCCCAAAAGACTGATGGCAAACATTAATGTCTATTCTGACGGCGCCAAACATAAGTGAAGTTGTCAAGCCAAAGAGACCTTCACCTGCATGCCGTGTACATTGAAAGGGAACGAGTGAAGGTTGCAGTGTTTTTTTTTTGACAGAAAGCAAACGTGTACAGCGTAAGGTCAGTGGTCACAAAATGCACGTGGCAGTGATGCTTTTTCATATGGTTGCTATTTATGTTCATTATTAGACCGCTTTCGGTTTGAAACCCGTTTTACAAGAAGAATGTGTTCACACAGGGGAAAAAGGTTTTTTTTATTTCTTTGCTTCAGACAGACAGCATAGCACAAGTTTCCAAAAATAAAGAAAAAAGATTCAATAAAACGTTCTTTTCCTGTTCTGTCTGCATGAAGATGCAGCTCTACCTCTGCCATGTTAATCTTTATTCTATGTGACTCTCAGGACACGCTTAGGTCTCCGTAGTGTTGTGATACTTTGCTGATGTGCTGAGAGAACGCGTTTGATAAACAGGTTAGCGAAGAGAAATCAATCTACATATAAAATATCGGTCATAAATTATTGGTCACTTTCTAAATAATAAAAGTATAGCATCTACTAATAATGATATATAAATAAATGTTTTTTACCAATGCAAATATGTTAAAAAATTATGCATCGTGATACAAATGGCAACTTTTTTAAATCAATGCATCGCCCAATGTCCCTACCCTAGTATATATATTTGTATAAATGACCCCCTATGTACCAGTGATGTCATATGTATCATAATGACCTATTGGGCTTCGCAATGCCCTTTTCATATATATTTAATGGCCTATTAGATTTCTAATGAACTCTCATACTGTAGAACGTAATTATTGCTTATATAATATAATGACCTCTAAGTATATTTTAATAAACTGCACTTCATAATGACCTCACATCAAGTGGGAAGTGGTAGCTCAATGGATAATATGTAGGACTTCTGGGTTCAAATGCCAGAAACACCACTGAGAGTTCCCACTGCTGGGGCCTTGGACAGGCCCTTAATTGTTCAGCTGTATAACTGAGATAACTGTATGTTGCTCTGGGTTAAAGCGTCGGTCAAATAATGTAAATGTAGGCATTATAATTGCATCTCAATGATCTTTTTAATATATTTGAATAATCTATTACCTATATAATAAACTCATACTGTATATTTGTATATACATAATGACCTATTATATTATAAAAAAACACTTATGCTCTCATAATGGCCTTATAGTATGCAATAAAGACATTTTTTAATGTATATCGTAATGATCTTTTTTGTGTCATTATGATGTCATATATTTAGCCTTTTTTTTACTGTATATAAGGATGACATGATTACATATACTGTATAATGAGCTCTTGCAGTGAACAATGACCTTATATGGTATATTGCAAGGATTACTTTTGTATTACAATAATCTCTTATGCATTTTAATGACCTCTTATGCATCGTAATGACCTCTTTGTATGTCATTAATGGCAATGGTAATGGGAAAGAGATGGAGGCAGGTCTACCAGGATGGCACAGGTCATTCTTAGTCATTTTTATCACAGCTAGTTTCCTGTATCTCTCCTGTAGCTCCACCCGAGGGTGATAAATTGTGTGTGCTGTATATATATATATATATATATATATATATATATATATATATATATATATATGTGTGTGTGTGTGTGTGTGTGTGTGTGTGTGTGTGTGTGAGAGAGAGATGGGAAAATATATTTTCTTATGGCACCACTTCAAGTTTCGATTAGGGATGGAATGGTAAGTCAGATGCTAAAGTGCTGGACATTTTTACATGTGTGTGTGTGTGTGTGTGGCATCTTGGATAAGAAATGGAGTGTTTAATGCTCTGCGCCTATTACTGCATCGTCATGAAGAATCTGACGAGCGCTAAAGAGAAGAGTCAGGCCGTGCCAGATTTTTGTTTATCAGTGAAAAGCAGTGTGGAATATGATTAGCAGCCATTTACTAACCACAGCTGGCTAGTTCACATTTACATTCAAGGCATTTGGCAGAAGCGCTTATCCAGTGCGACTTGCAGTTATCTCGTTGATTCAACTGAGCAGTTGAGGGTTGAGGGTCTTGCTTAAGGGTCCAGCTTGGTGGTGCTGGAATATGAACTCACTACCTTCTGATGAAAAGATTGATGTCTTTACAAATGAGCCACAACGTTGCATTTTTTTTTAAATTATTAGCCATCGCTTAATGTTATTAGCCATAATTTCTGTATATCCCTGAATTCTTTTTCTCTCTTTGGAAATTCAATTCAATTCAATTATTTTTATTTGCATAGCGCTTTTAACAATGAACATTGTCTCAAAGCAGCTTTACACAGATAATGTGGTGATTAAATGTAAATATGTTGAAGTTGTTGAAAAATTGTTGAGTTGTCCTCCATTGATGTTGTTGCCCAGATCTGTTTAGTCCATGTTTTAATTCCAAACTGTGGAAAGAATAATAAAAAGTGTTTAATAAGTGTAAGATCTCTCTTTGGTAGGCTTCGGAGAATCTCATTGTGTCACTGCGACATCACCGAGGTGTACAGACTCTATCGATAAAAGACATTCGGAGATGTGTTATTGGCTGAATGATGTCATCTTTCATCCTTCGTGTCATCCAGCATGGCTTTAGTTAATTCTATTACAGCCCTCGACATCAAACCTCCAGTGAAGCTATAGTGTCGGGCGGAGAGGAGAATCTTCCTCTTTAAATGAATGTGACATTTAAATCATTTCCATTTCGGCCCGTTCTTTAGCAAATGCTGCGATTATTGCCCCGGAATACATTAAACCCTCATTAAGATCCAGTAACCTTTACAAATCAGGTCTGTACAAGAGCTGCAGAAGAGGACGACCTCCACCAAGTAACGCTGATCATCCGTCATTAGGGTAAGCAATGTTAACAGCTAATAATGAGAAGGAGGTGATAACAAATATGACAGCTGCAGCTTAGCCGGTGTCGAACGAGTCGCGCAAATTGGTGAGCGGTGAGCCTGATTGCTATTTAATCAGTCTTTCGAGAGAGAAAATGGCGCCAATTAATTCCAGATATTTCAAGGTGTTTCCACGCTTACATTATTTCAGGTACGATCCTGTTGCTCTCGTAATTGGCAAGGAAACTTGGCACCCAAACCTGGCTATCTCACCTCAACCCAACCCGATGGTGGGGCAGAACAGGATTTTTTTTATTTATCTTTTGCAACTTTTTCCCCTGCAGCCAAAAAAATGACAATGTATTCCCAAGGGGGAGGCAGCATCTGCCCTAGACTTGTCACCAACCGTCAAAGACAAAGTGCAATGCCTCCGGAAAGATCCCCAACGGGCACGTTGGGTGTATCCAGGGAGATTCTGCCCCACATCTGCCCCACCTCCCTTGGCTCTTTTGTGTTCCACATAATCAACCTCCGCTCTTTCCTGACAGCACATCCTCTTCTTTAAATTGGTCGTGCCAAGATTCCCTGAGCAACCCCAACTTTAAACGAGTCTCCCATCGAGGATTCAAAATTGCAAAGCAATCATATCGGTTAGGCAGCTGCCTAGTAAAGGGGATAGAGGGGGGTCAGGTTCATTTCAAGAGATTTTGGCAGTCAAAGGATCGGCATGTTCGGGAGAACACGTCTCCTTCTCGCCTCCATCCGAGTGTATACTTTTTGTTGCAGCTCTTACATTTCACTTTGTACTAGCCTCATTGAGATGCATGTACATATGCATTCTTTATTTTCTCCCTCGCAGACACTGACAATTGAAAATAAATTAACATTCCAGCTCTTTTTTTTTCTCGTACCCCCCCTCTTCAAGCCAGTAGAGAATACTCAGGGGCGAACCCTCTAAGGTCAAGCGATACTCACAATCTGTCAATCTTTCTCAGCAAGTCTCCCGCCCCTTCTTTCTCCTCCGACCTATTCTTTTCTACTCTTCTATTTCTCGCGTTCATTCAACTGCACTCTGTCTTAGAACCCGCGACTCCTTCTTCTTTCTTGGCTATTCTTCCTCTGGCCGCCTCCCCAGCTTGAGAGAGGCGACTAAGGGCTTTGTAAAAGGGCTCGCATCCATTCAGACTTCCTCTGTCACAAACAGCCATATTTCATGCTGCGGAATGCTTGCTGTCGATCTTTCCCCATCAGTTGGTTTCGATCGCGTTTTTAATATACCTGCTACCTAAGTGTTTTATGAGTAATCACACCACACCGGTGTTGAATTCTTTACTCTGATCAGTTCATTCATTTCCCTTCAACAAAAGCTCTAGGTTTTTTTTTTCAGGTTTCTATATTAAAGCAGTATAGTAACCTACTCGGGGACTTCTACAGCAGGCGCTCCAAATAAACTGCTAAAAAAAAGTGACATTTTCTGCGAGGAGATTATTTTTTCTTTTATTTGTACTTATTTAGCATTTTTGCTATGAGTCTCCAGTGCCAATGATTTGTAGTGGCCAAGTTTTTAGACAGAGGAAAGTCTTCATAGTGGAGAACTTTTAGTCCTTTTAGAAAGATGACAGCATTTTTTGGACTGGCGTATGGCCGCTTCAGTTTTGATGTAAAGAATACAGTGTTGTTACAGAAAGCAGAAAAAAAACAACCGGTCGGTATAAACATGAAAAACTTTACATAAAATGTCCAACGTGAGTCAAGCTACATCCTGAAACCCTGCCTATCTGTAAGCTGTCAACAACATGGACTTATGCAGCTGATAAATCTTTGTCCCATTTGCCAATTTACTCTGACTTCACTCTTGGCGTACAGCCATCCTTTTTTTTTCACTAACGCTATCCACCCCCATGTGAAACGATGACGTGTCTGTCAAGAATGGGGCAAAATATTCTTAATGCTAATCATTTAATCCTTTTATTTCAAGTCAGACTAAATCCAGTCTGCAATCTGCCAGACAAAAAGGTGTTTAGGGAGACGATAAAGCTTGGCTCCTGCTCTTGATTTCGCAGGCGTAATGTAGGCGTGTTCCTCAGCGGGGATGGTGGTGGTGGTGGGGGGATTTGCTGCGGAGACGTCTCAAGCTCTTCGATGAAGTGCAAATCGCTGTGGCGCGCCCACCCTTTCTCTCACTCGTCCTTCACCAGGGCATCAGCTGGCATGCTGGAGAACGGGATTTTCCCATAGCATTGTATTTGCTGATGCCAGTAACTGAATTCTCCAAGCTTGTAAAAAACGGCCTGGCAGTTATATTGCTTCTTTGGCCTCTCTTTCTATCTCTCTCAGAAATATAGCGGTTGTGGTTACCTTTAAATATTTGAACTTTGCGCTTATTGAAGCTGTTAATTCTTCCTGCAATGGGCTGCGTACTTGTCAAATTAAGACCAAGAGATATATAAATTCGGTGTGCGCTCATTCATTTTCCTAAAAGCCGGCCATCTTTGGTTCTCAGTCTCAGCATTCTCCGTCTCTTAATGAAGTCTCTTTTATTGACCTACGTCTCGGCTGCATTTAAAAAATAAATGCACTTTGAATATTTGATTTAGCCTCCACATCTTTCAAGAAATGCAACTAACCAAGTAGAACAAAGCAACAGGATATCTTTAATTGTGTTCAGCCTTAAATCAGCGAAAAAGTATTATGTTCAAGGCCAGGATGATGACAGTATTATCAATGGATAAATACACCAAAGGCAGTGGCTTTAAAGTAGTCCAAGAAAGATAGAGTAAGATTTTTTTTTACCCTTTTTTCCCAGCTTTCCATCTAAACATTAAACAGTGTTAAACATTGAAACTGTGATGAGTTTGGGGATTTTTTTTGGCGTCAGAGTTTCTTGGCTGCAGTCTTGCCTAACATCAGTAGTGCTTATTTGTTACAAGAAAAATGGCAAGGGAGTTTTTTTTTTTTTTTTATGGTTTGTACATGTCCATGTTCAATTCTAGTTATATTGGACTGGAAAAGGAGGATTCAGATAATATAACAACCGATATAGGCTCACAATGGCAGATTTCAAAGAACTAGCCTTTTTATATAAATGTAAGCTACAAACATGGTACCACTGAAGGTTATTAATGTAAACAAAACATGCTAATTAGAAGAAAAAACATCTTTCATACCAGGAGCTCACTTTAAACAATATAGATTCGGTTCATTGCTGCTGTTGCTGTACATTAATTGTTCATATATACTCGAAAAACCTCTTGAAAAAAGTTGAACTCGTTAATTTCCCCACAAGAGCTCGGATAATGCTGATGGATGAGGTAAAATAATCATTTTCCGTCATGTAGAACACACATTAGCACACAGAAGTCGGCCAAGAATTTGCTCGGATCATCTCGTACGGTGTGTGTAACCTGAATACCAATATTAGGATTCGAGTTACAAACACAACAGCGTTTAAGTGATCACAATGTGTAGATTTGAGCGTATAAAGTGTTATAACTTTGCACTATCGCTGTCAAAGCCAACTCAGTAGATGACTAATTAGCCTGCTGGTTAATGCAATAAACACTGGTTAGCAAGACAGCTTCTTATTCTTATTCTTACACACTGAGGTAAAAAAGCCTGATGAGAGTGCATGAATGAAATCTGCGCTAGATAGTTGTATAGATGACTCTGTCATTTATTTCGTTACACAATCAATTGAATACTTGAGTAGTTGTTTGTATTTCCAAGCTAACATGCGACCATTTTGTTTCTGTTTTTTTGCAGTGTTTATTTGGGGATACACCCAATCAACTAAAATCTTTAGCAATTATTCAGGAATCTGATATTAAGGATACAATTTCTTTCACATTTTGATAAAAAAATGATAAAACAGCTGACTTTCTCACAACAACACAAGCTATGTATTAATGCTAGTTTTTTGGGCCGTAGCACAGATTATCCTCCAAATCTGTTGTGTTTTGATTTAAAAGAGGTTGTGTTATTTTATGTCAGGTTTTGAAGAACGTCCACTCGTTGTGGCTGCTTTCTTTAAGAGTGTTGAAAGTCTTGTGAAGGTCAAAGCAGTTTGAATGGGAAAAGGCAATTTTTAATAGAATAATGCTTTAAACTCTGCCATGTCTCTGTTATCATGAACATGGAAGACTGTTGTTTTTTTTTTTTGAAGGATTTGCAGCTTGTCTAAATGGTCTGTGTTCACACATTTGTCCAGTTAGATAAACAAGGCATGAGATCTGAGTACTAGCATGTAGAAATGACTGGATCGGAACGTTAAAAGATGATGGTTAATGATTTACAAGCGTACGTCCCTGCAAAAAAGGAATTTAAATGCGTAATGTTTAAATGGTGCTCCTTTACAATCCACTCCTGGCATGATTCCTATCATGCAGTTGCTGTCAGGGCTTTCACTGACTTAATCCTATGATTAATGTGCTAGTCATGGTTCATTACATAAATATTTAGGTCTATATGTTGAGGAAATCTGCCCATATGGCTTCCACAAGTCTTTAAAAGACAAATGACTTAATACAAGTTCTGGAGTTTTTTTTTAAATATTGGACACCATTTAAAAAAAAAAAAAAAAAAAAAGAAACAGACCCTTGGCTCTTTTCCTCAATGACATTACATAGTATGTGACCCCCAGCATTCTCAATAGGGTTCTGTTCTACATTTTAAATACCTCTGGAAACAAAAGAAGCCTCCACCTGCTCGGGACGCCAAAACCCGAATTCATTAATGCGGTGCAAAATTCAGTCTGCTGTATGTTAATGATGAATCTGTCCCTGTTTCCATTCCAACTTTATCCCCCCTTTTGTGTCTTCTTGTTTGTTCGCTTCGAAAATCTCTCCACATTGTGAGCGATCTGGGCAGAGTGCGTGTTTAGGCTCATTATAAAATAATCAGGATAGTTGATGAGAGGGCTCACCAGAGGAGCTGTGGCGAGAATTTTTTTTTTCTCCTTCTTGCTTTCCTCATGACTCACACTTCAAAGTGTGAATTTCAGTGGGCGAGCCAGACGATTCAGAGCCCACGGACTCCCAACACTCGACGCAGGCAGTACCGCAGATGAGAAGTGGATGGAGAATTGGGAGGGACAAAGTCGGTTTACTGAGATGAAAGAATGATTTGGTTTGTGGGCGGATGTTGGTGTGTGTGTGTGTGTGTGTGTGTGTGTGTGTGTGTGTGTGTGTGTATGGTATATGTAAAATGTGCGTGTGTGTGTGTGTGTGTGTGTGTGTGTGTCAGGGCGTATGAATGCGCAAGGCAAGTGAGGCTGACAGATCATCCGTCTTCGATATCTGACATATGTTATAACGAGGCGCCGCTTCCCATGGGTTTTAGATTGTAACCTTTGCCAATGCAGACAAAGCAGGACGGGGTTGTTTGAGCGTCCCCGCGAGATATAGGGCAAGACAAAAAAAAAGCAAAAATAGGGGAGTGTTAATGCTGCATATATTTTGTGTTACTAGACACCGGGACTTTGTGTCCACCTATTTAGCCAACTTTGCCATTCTGTATTTGTTTGACAAACAAAAGGATAACTAAGTAGCAACTTGGCACATGACCTAATTAGCTTGGCAGCATGGACCACGCTGTATTTACAGCAGGTGAACTCAAAGTGCTCCTGAGTACCCGGTTTTGACAATTTAGTGAGTAAAAACGAGAGAGACAATTTAGCAGAGACGGACCTGCATGCCAGATGAACGCCATCGAGTATTAGAAGTGTGGATTACATTGGCAGCTCTCTAATTTATATGAGGGGAAAAAATAATCAGCTCATAAAAGTACTTAAATGCATTTAGCTGGGCATTTCACACTTTCTGGACGTCTGCAGGCTGGATTTATGATATTGCAAGCACATGGTCAAAGGCCACCAACACATCGAGTGCACACATTCAATAAAAAAAGAGAACCTCTGAACTCGAAATGCATGCCTTGCTCGAGCTCTGTCTGCTCTGAGGCAAACGTGAACGTTGCTAATGATTTGTTTATGTCCTCCGCTTTCTTTGCCGAGGACATAAAATGAGTTTTCTTTCAGTGTGTTTATGCCGGTTTACCTTTCTGCCAAAGTTCTGCCGAAACTTTCCTATTGTGTCTAGTCATAACGGTGGTCAGGGAAATCGTTTTGACACTCCAAACCACAAATTCATCCTTAATGACGGCTCGTTTGCATGCTTCCAAACCCCTAATACCCACTTGTGTGGAGTTTGTATGGAATTTGTACAGAATTATTTTGATACAAATTCAGTCCGTGACCCACCATACAAGAAAATTGTGGTATTTTCCATCCTGATCTTCTCTGGTCCAGACTTAGCTTTCAATAATTGTCAAAAAGAAATAAAAGAATAAAAATAATCAGTTATTAGGAGTCAGCATTCGTAGCATGAAAGAAACCTAGGACTCGCAGCATAACATATTTAGTGTGCATTCACATATGCTGTGTTTACTCGACTTCAGTGGAACCCTGCTGTGCCTCAGACCAACAAAACCGGTCCGAGAGCGTCTCAGGGAGGTGGTCTTGGTCAGGTTCCAAGTGAACTCTGCAGTGAGAAAGTCGGTCGTGACCCAGTAATCGACCTGACTGCAGGAACTGAAGCAAACATATATTGAAACATGCTGTCTACTGTAGCATTTCTTTTTTTATTATTATAGCATAGAGCCGCAGCATTCAACAAATATGTTGGACAAACTGAAACAGAAAATAAACACCGTATTTGATACACACGAAGATCTAAACAGTCGTTTTTATAGTCACACAAGTAACAAATCACTTATGTAGCGCTGACTCTTGTGTTTGTTGTGATTCCTATGGATCGTTTAACTTTTTCTGTCACCTTAATACTGGGCAGAGAAAACAATTTTTCCAGATCCCTTTGTTCCAGTTCTTCAGCCAATGTTGTTTTTTTTTTTTTTTGGTTTTGCTTCTCGTCTTTGCTTTGTTTAATTATGTGCGTCCTGAAACAAACCAACCCAAATAGCAAATCAACCGAAAGGATCGAATTAGCGCTGCTTGGGACTGAACAAACCCTTAGTTGTCATTATGTAAGCGGCGGTAAGCGAAGTTCCGAGAAAGGTTTAAAGTTTCTACTCGGGATCTCTTTCTTGAGAAATCCAAAAAAGCGAACCTTCAATTCAGAATTCCTACTTGAAAATTCAAGAATAGTTTGACAAAGACTTCATAGGTAAAATATCACTTGAAGGTAAAGGGTATTTTAGCTTGTCACATGTACATTATAGCACAGTTGAATTCTTACTTACTTGGAGCGCAGCGGGTTAAGGGTCTTGCTCAAGGACCCAAGAGTGGCAGCTTGGAGATACCTGGGCTTGAAACCCCAACCTTCCAATTCAGAGTGAATCAGTTAACAGCAGTGTGTTTTTCAAAGTTGCTTGATTCTGTACAATGGATCATACAGTTATACAAAAAAATACATCCAAAACTCTCATTTTTGTTCTCCAATCACTAAGTGCCCCAGACAAACTATTAACAAAGCACACTTTCTTTGAGTTGTCCAAGGTTTCTACGTCTTTGTTTTGAATTCCCTTTTCTGAGTTAAACACCTTTTTTCATTGTTATGAGACACTTTGTTTTGTCTATGTAAATCTTATAGTGTGTGTGTGGTAATTGGATTGGACAAAGTATTATCATTTCTGGATCAGTGGATCAATGGAATTTGTCTAATTTAAAACATTTAAAACTCACTTAATAGGTTTTCAGAAGTATCGTGGTCCTGGCAATTTACAATTGGTCATCACTCATGATACTGCTTTATTGAAAAGGAAAAAAAACAACAAAAAATGTGTTTCGCATTGAACTCAGTTGAACTCCAAACCCCCGATTCTCGTCGAAAAGCTGCTGACTGTTTAATATTATTTTGGCAGAATTGTTTGGAAGGCTAATCCGCATATGCCGCTTCAGGTCTGTACTATCACTGCCATTCCTTTAGGCATCTTCAGAAAAAAGAAGAAAATTCTGATTTTAAAAAGGCACTCGAAACCTGAGTTGAGTTTGACTTTTTATTCCGTACAGATGTTGCTTGTGGACATCATTTATGCAGCTCTGTTCTCCAGAGCATTAAGAGCCGAGAGTAAAAGAGCCCATCAGATAGCAGGGCCATTACGGTCCGGCATTTCAGCCAAAACAGTCCACCGCCTTTTCGCCTTTTATTTACGTACAGACAAAATATGTCGTTCTGTTGATTTAAGTGGGCGCGCATTTTTCCCCGCCGTCGTCATTTTTTTCGGACGATCTGTTCAGGACCATGTGTGCCGATCATTCGCCCGTTTTTTGGGTTTCACAATGATAATGGTGATGGATGAATATAGTGGGATCGGGCAGTGTGGGGAAAAGCAGCTGTTCTAACTCCCATGATTCTTCCTGTTGTAATAATCTGTTGTTTTTTTTATTTCTTTTTATTTCAGAAGGAATATGAGCGGTGAAGGTTTGCGGCAAACGACTGCTCGCTGAGGTTTACAGGCCCCGGATAGGTTTTCTCCCTCTTCCATTCGTTCCCTCTCATCCATCTTCAAACCACTGTCATTGTCCGGCATCTGGAGGATCTTGAAGAACAAAATGGCTGCTTCACTGTGTAAATGTCCCCTGCTGTACGGCCTTCTGTTCCTTCTGGCCTTTTATCAGTGCTCTGAAGGTAAGTCTTTCTCACTCTCCCTCTCTTTCTCTCTCTCTCTCTCTCTCTCGTTCTCTTCACACAAATGCGGATTTGTACTGTCATTTTTCTGACACACTCTCACCTCATATTTATTTCGATTTCCCCCTCCTCTTTTCTCTTTTCGCAAGGATGCTAAATCGAAGTATCTCACGGTTCTGATGCGTTTCCACGTCGTTGATGGGATTAAAGGGGAATTTTACACCGCTTTTCCACGTTCTCCTTAAGGGCTCGCAATCATACACTTTCCTTCGGGACTAATCCAGTTAAATCACGCAGATTAACTCTGACGAACTGCTGTAATGGCAGATGAGGTTGAGTTCGAACATGGGTAATTTTTTCTTCTTTTTTCCCCTTCTATAATCACCCCCTTCGCCTGCATCTCAGCAAACAAAACGTCTGACTTGGCTGGCGGCCAAAATGACGAGTTTGGAAGGTGAAACAAATGTTTGTAGTGCTCTCCTAAGAAAACAGGGACCTTAATTCATTCTCTCGGTGACTTTTCGACTTTGATTAGTATGTTTGGTTGTAATTACAAGTTCGGCCACAGAGAACAGCAGCAACCCCCTCTTTCCTTTTCAGAAAACACACACACTCTTACGCACACACCATCATCTCGTCTCATGCTAATGTGTTTGCAGAACAACAATTATTTTTCTTTACTCTTTCCCAGGCTCCAAATCTGTTTTTTTTCCCTTTTTTTTTAGAACAAAGCTGATTTAATCACACATGTGTGTGCCAAACATTGATTACTGCAAAGCACAAGTAAAATAGGCTCCCATTATAGCTTGCCCCTCCCCCTCTTCTTTTCCCTGTTGCTTCACACTGTTGTGGGTTTCTATTTTGGATGGAATTTATCATCGCGGTGGGAAATCATTTTGTTTCATTTGGTGCTGGAGCAATTGGCAGATTTTTTCCGTCACGTTATTTTTTTTTGCAGCGCTGGCAGAATTCGAAACCTTTTGCGAACAAAACTTTGCTGTTGGATTGAGAGCTCAATATCCTGTGCCTTCTATTCGTTTAGGCGCTTTCCTATACGGGAAGTAAAAGTTTTGCGCTTTGCCCGAGCTCGATGAATGATCATTCAGCCACCCGTCAATAGAGGAATGCGTGTGGGTTTCACTGAAAACAATGTCTTATCCATCTCTGAGCCATTTACCTTCCCCCAGCATACTCGCTAGACTCCCCCCCTTTTTTTTTCCTCTCAAACATAAACCACATTTCTTTGCAGGCCTTTGCAAAAAGGGCCTCACAGTAATTGCTTCTCATTTTGTGCCTGATGATGGTCTTTGTGATTGGCTGTACAAAACCGTTCCTTTGAAAACTATTGATACAATTCTCAGTAAATGCTATTTACTTGTTTTTTTTTTTTTTGTTTTCTTTTTTGCCTAGACGCAAAAGAAACACTTTTTTATCGTTGACGGATATCATACAAATATTAGGAGGACTCTAGCCTCCACTTGGGATGGCGGTATTTTCTTGTTCAGAGATCTCTGCGGTACTCCACACACACAAGGTTTTATACGTCTAGCCTGCCTTTGTGGCTAATAATAAAAATATATAATCCTCCATGGCTACCTGACACGGTGCCTTGCTAATCGCAGAGTGTTGCTTCGGAGTGCTTTTAATGTTCCACTAAGTGATAAAAGGTGCCGTTGCTGGATGCCAAGCCCACTCCTAGCTCTCTGTTGGAAGGCCCTAATCCCTGTCAGACATACTCACAACTTTAGTTCAGGAAAACTTAAACATGCCTTAAAGAGCTCGAGCACAATGGGGGAGACGAGTTCCTTAGTGACGGGCGGGTTCATAGCCAGACACGTCGACGTCACGGCGACAAAAAGACGGGGCATCCTTAAAGGTGCATCTCCAGCACGTCTTTGCCTCCTGCCATGCCAGTGGAAATCTGCATAATTACATTCTATAAAAGCTGCTTTGTGCTGTGCGTGTGTTGTACCAGACACCGGGGCATGTTTCATGCCGAAGCCCCGCAGTGATCTCGCTGCATCGTTTGAATGGCCGGACTGCAAGGCCAGCACAAAGATGGATGAAATAAATCTCCATCGTTTCAGCGTCGACAAGAATGAGCGCTAATTCCCGCAACCAATGTTTGTTATGTGTTTTCAAAAAGGCTTGGATGGCGGACAAAAGGCTGGAAGCCGCCTGCCCAGCTTGGGTCCGGTTTCTTTGCCAAGTCTGTAAGCGGTTGGAAAAGCAGGAGGTGTTTTAATATATTGTGGAAATGAAGGGGCTTGAGAATTAAATAGCAGCCGTGTAAATAGGTCGAAAACACCTGCCTCTTGTGACTCAGATTCTGCATTTCCTGGCTGCTTTATAAGCAAAAATATATTTCTTCTCTTTCTCGGAATCAGCCAACATCCTTTTCAGTGTTTAACAGGAAATTGGTTGTGCCACGGTGTTCGAAAAAATCCTCACAAGATCCGTCCAGGTGGACGACTTAAATGGTGTCAAAGAAACCAACCGGTGCATACAGAAGCCAAACGAAACCGCACGTTATTTGACACGACCAATGGAATTCCTGGAATTGGATCAGATAAACTTTATGAACTTTGGCTTGCAAAAATATTTGAGTAAAACCTATTAAAATAGACTGCGGCTCCTGGAGGGGTTCCTGGTTTGTAGCCTACAATGTTGACATTATATGCTACGGTTGTAAGATCTAATAACCCTCGCTTTTCCTCAAAACTGCTGCCATTGAGGAAGAAACTTCAGGGTGTTGACTGTGCCTTCATATGCGCCCTACCACTCAAATAAATCAGTGACCCTCCTGGTATTAATTGAATTTTTTTATTTTGAGGACCAATAAATCCACAGCTCTTGGACGCCTTGACGTGACTTCCTCCCGAGAATGGCTTCCGGCACACTGGAGCTCATTGAGCAGCGAGCCAGTATTTCTATTTCTCATTACGAAAAAAAAACAGCTAGGCATCTGTTCTCCACCATAAATGTCCACTCCGTCATCATGCTTTTACGCCCCATTTGCTTTTGTTGTGCTGTAGCTGCTTTTGTCGCCCCCAACCCTTGAATCATAGGGGTACGTGATGGTGGCGATTGTGAATTATCGCCACAGAGAGAGTTGCACTTAAGCGATACACTGACAACCCAAATAGAAGCATGTAAGAAATATGATTTATCCATTGTAGCCCGGTGGAAATCATCCATGAAACAAGACCGGCCCTATCTGCTGCGCCGCAATCCGCCCATGACGAACTTGTTAGGGCCGACGCTCCTTTGCACTGCGACAAGCTTTCCAGCTGGCATCCCTCGCTGCCGAGATGTAGGTTCCTGTTGTGTCACCGATTAAAGCGTATTTATAACAAGAGGCCCAGGATATGTCTTGTTTTTCCGTTTGCGTCGAACTTTCTCTCTGATCTTCATTATCTCAGCCTTCCAGCTGAAATTAAAGCAGAGCGCTTCAATAAAAAAAACAGATCCTGATGGAAACATCTCTATCAGATCGACTGCTTCCGGGGTTTTGTCTGTTTTCTTTTATTATCGCACCAAATGCCGCCTCGAAGAAAAAGCCTATTTTTATTTTTTTTTAAACACCAAAACCTCACAGCGAAAAAAAAAAAGCGAAATCAAGTCACTTTTGTACAATAAAGCCTGCTGAATATGCGAACTGAAGTGTATTTAGGCAAATGCACATAAAACGATTTTCAATATTCACCGAATCTTTTTCAGCTGACAGACCCGTTCTGCGATAGCGCGCCGTCTCGAACTCGGAACAAAGCTTATAAAACGCTGCGGAGAATGAAAAATCGTTCTGATGCGCTGCAAGCAAAAAAAAAAAGGAAAGGAAAGAAAAAAGCAGTGAGATTTTTTTTCTAAACAATGCCATCCAGAGGAGCTATCGAGCTGACTGCAAGGAAATCTGGCTTTTCCCTTGTCCTTTCCTCCTCCCTTTCCAACGTACAGGAAAATGAAATGCAATATCGCCCCGTATGTGGTCAAGCTCAGATTTAGAGAGGAGTCAGCCTGAGCAAACGGAAATCAGCACGGTAAAACCGGGAGGATTTAAAGGCCTGCCGCTTGTCGCCTCAACCACTCTTTATTATCTGTTTACATCTGATTGTAAAAAAAGCTCGATTTTTACACCCGGGTGATGAACAGGCGCCGGATTTAATGGCTTGCGAGACGCCACTTGTGGCAGTTTGATTTCAGGGACTTAAGACTCACCTTAAATCTTAACCTAGCTGCCATGGGCTGTGCTGCCTCTCCAGTGTGTAAGCCAAGAGTTTGCAGATTACCACTTACATAAGGCTTTTTTTTTTTCTCTTTCCCTGAATCAAAGTGTCTACTTTTTCCATGGCCTGCACTCAAAATAAAGTGCAGAGTAAAATCGCTCTTTAAAGAGTCGCTATGATCTTTGTATGACTATGAGCCCAGAACAAAAGCGCAGCGGATGGACATAAAAGAACACTTTGACAGTAATATATTCCCTCAGAGTCACTTTCCAGTCGGCCCACGCTTTGCCCGCCTTGGCAGTTGTAACAACAACGGCATATATTGTTTTTAATGTATAGAAGAAGCTTTTAACTTTAATCAAGCTGTCAAGATGCGCTCGTGACTACAGGAAATAATCGCGCTCGTAAACCGGTGTTTACGCGACACGCGGTTTGTCAAGGCCGCAAAGAACACGTTCCTTCATTAATGCCCCTATTACTGCGAATTCTTTATTAAGAACGCGGATTCGAAAAACGGCGCCACACACATATAGAAACGCTAGTAACGAAAATTGGCAATATATTATTTTTTTTCTTCCGCCGGAAATTCGGCGTACCCGAAGACAGCGGGTGAAATGAAAAGCGCGTTGTACGCGAAGGTATAAAACTAAATTGGTTTTTCAAATTTGGCCCGTGTTCACCGCAAGGCCTCTAATGCCTTCATTCTCATAATGAAATAACTAAAACGCTTAATGCATCTGAGGAAAAAAAAATGCGTTTATTCTTTAGACACCCCCTATGTGTTAATTTAGTGTGTTTAAATATCCCAAATCAGGCACACAGGCATGAACGGACTACCCCAGAGGTCGGAAATCTATTTAGGTTTCACGTGAAACCCCCTGCAACACAGACAGCGTTGATCATATTGTAAGAGCGGAATGCTAATTAGACAGGGACGCAGGTTTCAAGGCAAGGTTGGTCTTCACAATGTGTATGCCACTGTACTTGTAATCCATGTGGGCTGCAGCCAAGCATGATGTCTCTCCTTTTCTTCCTGAGCAGGAGTGGAATAAAAGGTCACCCGAACAAGGGTCACCTGCTAACAAAAGAGTCGGCAAGACGGGTTTGCCGGTAGAAAAAAAAACATACCTCGATAATCCGGCCCACTGCAGCTTAGGAAATACAGCCAGCATTCTTGCTCTGTGAAAAAGGGAGGGTGAGGTAAAAAAAAAAGTGCTTTGGGAGAAAAAAAACGCACAAAGGCTGTTCTTGTTTGATTTTCGCTATCACCATTGACCTCTCCATGTAGCGTATTCCCACAGAGAGTACCTAGGGCTGAGGGTTAGACTCCAGCGTGCATTATCGAGAGATCCGGCCTGTTTTTCATTTCTGTGCTTCTGTGATGGTGTGTGTTAGGCGATAATCACACTTAACCTTTATGTTCGGTTGCCATTTCCAATGAAATTGCAATGTGTTGGTTTTGTTTGTTTTTTTTTTTTACTTAAATGGACGTTTCACTAAAATGGACGTACTGCAATTAAGACAACATTCACACAAAAATCATGGGGAGAGTAGAGAACAAGAGGAGATATGAGTGTTGACAATGACAGCACATGTTTAAATGGTTTTTCAAAGGGATTTTTGAGTTTTTGCAACGCTCGCACCTGAGCACACACATGCCAGTACCTGGAGCTTGTAAGCTTTTTTTTTTTTTTTTTTTATTTCCTTCGATAAATTTTATAATTTAATAGTGAACTGTTATTAAAAGATTTTAAGTTAACAATGTTATTTTACTTAATACTCAGTTATCATTCTGTATAGTCAAAGGTTCCTGAGGGTGATCTGATTTATAATATTAATCATTTAAAAACATAGAGCTCAGTAGATTTTTTCACTTTGGCTTCCCCACTTTTTGTCATATTGTCTTGTTGTGAGACATAAAACAGATTGGCATCCCACTTTCAATATATGGTCATAGTTTCCTGTTTAAAAAAAACTTAATTGTATTAGTATATGATCAAAAGGACCCACTCTTTGCCTGGAAGGTGAAACAATCTTGAGGGTTAAAAAAAAAACCTCCTGTTTTGTCCCATTTGGCTTTCCGCTTTCAATACAAGGTCATTATTTCCTGTTGGAGTTAATCATCTCCACCTGTATCCTATTACTCCTGTCTGTTTTAAATCCTGCTGCTTTTCTTGTGATTGCTAAACCGTGTGATTAAAAAGTAGAAAAAATTGAAATTTTTCGATTTTCTGTTTTGTGTGTGTTTATTTGCATAAAGTTTACCCCACACATTTTTTTTATTAGGGTTCACATAGGAAACATCAAACTTTTACTTTATAAATGTTTTGCACCCTAGCTCAAACTCCTACACTATACACATTATGGTGTGACGCTCACAGAAGTAGGCCAGGTGCAATTTAAATACTTTTTTCCCCCATAACCCTCCTTCTAAAACCACCTGGTTATCGAAAGCAAAATGGCAAGGGACCCTTATAGAAGCCCCAGGTTCCACTGACATTTAAATCCTGTGTATCTGAGGCAGGCCTCTCGATTTAGACGTTCGTCTGCCTGCTACATGCAGAGAGGCTCTTCTCGAGCTCCAACAGGGATTCAGAGCGATCCTCTTTAAAGTGCACCTCATTAAACATTCACACTTTCAGATTTTGAAGCGTTTGCACGGCGACATGTTGACGAAATTCAGGTGATGTGGCGTCACCATCGTTTTACGTATTTTGCTAAGTGCGGCTGATGATTAACGTGAGGTCCTGAGCAGTTTACACAAAACACGTCTTGGTTCACGTGGTTTACGATGCCTCGGTTTTGCCGTCACGGTTCGCGTCCGCTTTGACACAGAGTTGTGTTGTGTTCTGTATTTATTCGGAAATCTGCGGGACATGCTTGGAAGACCAAGAGGCCCTTTGAGGGGGATTAATAAGAAACATAAACAATGACCTATAGAACAGTTTTTAATTATTAACTTCCTCCGATTCGGGGTCTGCTCTGAGAGTATCACATTGTCACAAGTCCTAAGCCGGTGGGACACTTAACCCAATCAGACACTGTTTCTTCAGGTGACAGATGTTTGCATTTGCAGCCGTGGGATTTTCGTCGCTTTTAGGTTAGGCGGGGTGCTGCTAACTCGCGTCTCTGTAAGTGATAATAACAATCCAAATCCGGAGCGCTGTCGGACAAAACGTATTTTAATTAACACGCATTTCAACTTGTCATGGAACTCTGACAGATGATCCCGTGGTGCTAGCAAAATTTGGTGGCACGCATATGTTCATTTTAGGTTAATGTTTCATTCGATATTTCAACTGGAAACCTAATGGTGTAATTATAGCAGCGCAGCATAGCTCAGAGCATCCCAGAAAACCTATAGATTATAGCGTTTAATTATTATTTTTACTATGAACTAAATGACTAGCTGCGGTTCGACTTCATTCCTGAGGCACCACAGGCTTGTTGTGTAACACATTTCTCATCCATGCTGTAAAGTGTTAATTGAAATTATGTTGCGTTCAAATGAACTCGGGACACTTCTCTGTAGTTAAATGATCTCATTTGGTCTCATTAAATGCTAAAAGCCTTTAACTGTTGATTATTAGCATTTCGTAGGACTTAAGAACACCTCCTATGGTGCCGATGTCGATCCTGAGATCTTGCTAGATGAATTGATCGCATGAGATTGAACTATTTAAAAAAGAAATAGATTTGGAAATGCCTTATTTAGCTGCATAAAATCCTCTAATCTAGAGCCTCATTAATAGATGATAATCCCTGACTGGTCTGCAGCCTGAAAGAAGCACTCAGGTCAGATATCTTGTGTGCTGCTAAAACACAGTTCTGGTAATAATCACCTTTTACACTGAGCTAATTTTTTCCCCATTTCACATCCATTTTTTAGAGTCTTGTTGCTGGTTTATGCTTTACTTTTGCTATCAATATAATAAGCAGGGTTTAAATGATGTGCATCAAAAAAGCAAAGCAAGCAAAAACTCCCGCTGGGACTGAGGCTTGTCAGACGAATATGAATATGATGGAATAGGGAATAATGTGATAAGTCTCAAATTAAGGATTCGTGATACCGATACTTGTATCGGTATCAGTCCGATGGCGTGCTCATTTACTCGTACTTGTAAAAAAACAAAAAAGGCCCTGATACCAACATTTGATACCAGGCGATGCCATATCATATAAAGCGAGTGTACGTTGGCACTCTGATGAATGACCGGGATCTGAAGGATATGATTAATCATGAAACATTAAATATAAAGTATGCTGTGTAAAAATAAAAAGAGCAGTGGGTTCAGATAATGCAGTAAATTGCAGTTACATTACGTTAATGAGTCGATTGCTAGCAGCTAAATACAGCAACCAACGCTGTAGCAACTACTGGCTTGATGCCAAAAAGTGAAAATAATTACAGCTCTTACTCAGTACATTATTCTTGAACTTCAGACACTGCTGGTCATTGACAACGAGGAATTCACACGCAGTGCAAACAAACCAGACTTTACTTACAGCTGTAAAGAATATGGATTCAATTGATGTCAATAGTATTAAAAATACCTTTCAGAAAAATGCAGAGAAACATTTGAAACAATAAACAGGCAAAAAAGGGTTTTCAGACAATGATGCTAATTAGGGCTTTTAAACGTTCGTTCAAGTCTTCATTTATGCTCTTCAAGTTGAGCCAAAGAGAGTAATGCTTTATTAAGCCCACCTCCATGAGTGCCTTGTGCAAGCAAATGCAAACAAACAATGAACAAAAAAACATGATTAGCAAAAATGTAACTTTTGCTTTAAAAAGAAATTAACAAAGAATGCCGTTTATTTGATGACCACGTTCAGTTTTTTGCCGCTAAGTTCATTGTTTGTGGTTTCAAAACCCCTTTTTTATTCTCGTTGTATATTATTAGATTGTTTATTGAAAATGTATGCTTATAATTTAGCATGAATCCAAATTCATATACTGAATTTAGCACAAATTTAAATCCATATACTGAATTTAACATAAATTCAAATCATATACTGAATTTAACACAACTCTAAATCCATATACTGAATTAAGCATAACATTTGAATTCATTTACTGAATTTTGCATAAATTCAAATCATATACTGAATTTAGAACAAATCTAAATCCATATACTGAATTTAGCATTAATTAAATCAAATACTGAATTTAACACATCTAAATTCATATACTGAATTTAGCATAAAATATTAATCATATACAAAAACAAAACACCCTTCTCCAATGCAACCCAGCTGATCCACAATAACTTAAATAACTAGTTAAAAACATCATATAAAGAAATATAATATAAAGTTATAAACGATTCCAGCAACCATTTTGTATTCCTACAAAATTGCATTTACGCATCTCTATTTACAGGCCCCTTTCTCTAGATTAGTATAGAACTAGTACACCAAAATCTAACTTTCAGTCAATCAATCAATAAATCAACCGTGTCTCTGTTTTAACATATTAGTAGGACTTAAGAACACCTCCTATGGTGCCGATGTCGATCCTGAGATCTTGCTAGATGAATTGATCGCATGAGATTGAACTATTTAAAAAAGAAATAGATTTGGAAATGCCTTATTTAGCTGCATAAAATCCTCTAATCTAGAGCCTCATTAATAGATGATAATCCCTGACTGGTCTGCAGCCTGAAAGAAGCACTCAGGTCAGATATCTTGTGTGCTGCTAAAACACAGTTCTGGTAATAATCACCTTTTACACTGAGCTAATTTTTTCCCCATTTCACATCCATTTTTTAGAGTCTTGTTGCTGGTTTATGCTTTACTTTTGCTATCAATATAATAAGCAGGGTTTAAATGATGTGCATCAAAAAAGCAAAGCAAGCAAAAACTCCCGCTGGGACTGAGGCTTGTCAGACGAATATGAATATGATGGAATAGGGAATAATGTGATAAGTCTCAAATTAAGGATTCGGTGATACCGATACTTGTATCGGGTATCAGTCCGATGGCGTGCTCATTTACTCGTACTTGTAAAAAAACAAAAAAGGCCCTGATACCAACATTTGATACCAGGCGATGCCATATCATATAAAGCGAGTGTACGTTGGCACTCTGATGAATGACCGGGATCTGAAGGATATGATTAATCATGAAACATTAAATATAAAGTATGCTGTTTAAAAAAAAAATAGCAGTGGGTTCAGATAATGCAGTAAATTGCAGTTACATTACGTTAATGAGTCGATTGCTAGCAGCTAAATACAGCAACCAACGCTGTAGCAACTACTGGCTTGATGCCAAAAAGTGAAAATAATTACAGCTCTTACTCAGTACATTATTCTTGAACTTCAGACACTGCTGGTCATTGACAACGAGGAATTCACACGCAGTGCAAACAAACCCAGACTTTACTTACAGCTGTAAAGAATATGGATTCCAATTGATGTCAATAGTATTAAAAAATACCTTTCAGAAAAATGCAGAGAAACATTTGAAACAATAAACAGGCAAAAAAGGGTTTTCAGACAATGATGCTAATTAGGGCTTTTAAACGTTCGTTCAAGTCTTCATTTATGCTCTTCAAGTTGAGCCAAAGAGAGTAATGCTTTATTAAGCCCACCTCCATGAGTGCCTTGTGCAAGCAAATGCAAACAAACAATGAACAAAAAAACATGATTAGCAAAAATGTAACTTTTGCTTTAAAAAGAAATTAACAAAGAATGCCGTTTATTTGATGACCACGTTCAGTTTTTTGCCGCTAAGTTCATTGTTTGTGGTTTCAAAACCCCTTTTTTATTCTCGTTGTATATTATTAGATTGTTTATTGAAAATGTATGCTTATAATTTAGCATGAATCCAAATTCATATACTGAATTTAGCACAAATTTAAATCCATATACTGAATTTAACATAAATTCAAATCATATACTGAATTTAACACAACTCTAAATCCATATACTGAATTAAGCATAACATTTGAATTCATTTACTGAATTTTGCATAAATTCAAATCATATACTGAATTTAGAACAAATCTAAATCCATATACTGAATTTAGCATTAATTAAAATCAAATACTGAAATTTAACACATCTAAATTCATATACTGAATTTAGCATAAAATATTAATCATATACAAAAACAAAACACCCTTCTCCAATGCAACCCAGCTGATCCACAATAACTTAAATAACTAGTTAAAAACATCATATAAAGAAATATAATATAAAGTTATAAACGATTCCAGCAACCATTTTGTATTCCTACAAAAATTGCATTTACGCATCTCTATTTACAGGCCCCTTTCTCTAGATTAGTATAGAACTAGTACACCAAAAATCTAACTTTCAGTCAATCAATCAATAAATCAACCGTGTCTCTGTTTTAACATATTAGTAGGATATAGCAAAACACAGATTTTTGCAGATTTTTGTCTCAGAACTTCAAAGGCTTTTTTTCCCTATGGAGATGCAGGCACAATAAACTAAAGCCATTTCATTTCCTGGAACACTTCTAATGATTGTAATTTCTATGAGGTTTTGTGATGAACCTTATTATGGATTACATTCATAATCCTTTGAGGATTACGAGCGTGGGGTCTTTATGATTCATCCACTGCTTTGGGAAACTCACACAGCCAGCATGTAAGGTAGTGGTGGAGGTGGGAAGTGACACTTGTTTATAGCGAGGATATATTTGATTTGATTTCCAGCAAATTAGCAGTTTTTCTAGTTAGGCGTTTTTTCACAACTTGTGTATATCGAATTATTACCTGAATTATATATACATACACCTCCTTTGCTTTCATCAGGGCAAATAGTGCCATCAGACATGTTATCACCTTCTGATAAGTTGTTTTGAAGTGCAGGTGAGTCAGCCGTAACCTTAAAGCGAGCATTTATTTGGCATGAGACATATACCACCCACGGCTTTTCTGCATGAGGAGAGGTTGTTTCGAGATGGTGGCCAGTGCTGGCAGGCCTCTCTCACCTTTACCTGTGAGTTTTTAAGCTCAAATCAGGTGGATTCCAGGAACTCGCAGCGACAAGACCTACATTCGTGCTGGCAAGTTCACCGAAGCGTTTTCCTCTACCATGTTTAGTTTCAGCCGGAGAAGTAAAGTGGGGAAAAAAAAACCCACTTCTCATTCAAGAGACACGAATCAACATGCACAGTATGAACGATCTGTCTGTCACGCAGAACTTTTTTTTTCCGTTTTTTGCCGAAGTGTGCAGGTTAGATATATGAAGAGAAAACCTTTTTGTCATGAATACAAATCAAGAGTGACTGGAACCTGAGACAAAGCCATTGTTAGCAGCATGTAAGCTCGGTTGGAGGAAGATCAGCCTCAGGAAAATGGACTCTGGCCACAGATCGAGCTCCCGCGTTTTTCTCCAGTGCTATTTCCGAACACATATATCGGAATTTCAGAGTTCTCAATAGCACCTCGACGGGAAGGCTGGTTTTAGCCTTCGGGGCTAGTCATCTCATCTCTTGGCTTCCTCCAGTAACTGCTTACCACAAGGTAGTGCAGCATGGCATGAATGTTACATGAGATGGCAGGCCAGCCGCATTGTGCCTGTGACATGGCTAGACGTTTCCTCAGTATAATGCCAGTCTTCTGCTGACAATTACTTCTCAAATCCAGGCTGTTCACATGTATTGTGGGTCCGCAGTTTACCCTAATAGCACACTATTATGCCATATTTTATTACTGGGATAGCCCAAATTGTTTTGGTGCCATATTTTACATGTCCAAAAATGCAGAGTCGACAGTTTGGTATCAGAGGTATATCAGAGTATCAGAGTTTTTAAAATGGCTTTCTAGCGAGATCATTTTGAATATGCTTGTTTTTTTGTGTCAAAGGGATGTAGCACATTGATTTGTGGAATTCATTTCAGCTTGGTTGATCATGTAAACAGTACTTTTTTTATAACTATCTGCCAAAGTTGAGCTTGTGCCTAAACAGAAAGAAGCTGTAAAACACCTTCTGAATTTCCCTGCCTGTTGTAAAGTGCTTAGATGCTCTTGACTTCATCGCATGTACAAAATCATAAGCTCTCCTTGTTATGAAGGCTGGATTATGAAGGCAGGAGCATGATGGGGGCTGCGCTTAACTCTCCGACTCCCCTTTTCTTTCCAAGATGTTGCCGGCTGGTAATATCGAGAATTGAATGACAAAGAAGACAAACAGTCATGAGGAATCCCTGCTGTGCCCACAGTGGGGCCTCTCATCCTCCTTTAAAGACAACACTCCCTCCCTCTCTACATCCTTTTTCCCTTGAGAACTGTCTCCTGCAGTGGTTGGAGCCCAGGACAATGGAGGAAGAACCCCAGGGGGACAGAGGAGGTGGCTGTCGACAGATTTGCATGCAGCTGTTTGCCGTTTCCACAGCCACAAAGACCAATCAAAATGGGCGTTAATAGAGAATGACAACCGTTGCCCGAAGCCTGGAGCCTCTGTTTGGACTAGACCTCGCCCACTCTGTTGCCAAGAAGCTATGAGCCTGGGATTTGTCAGCTTCCCAGCACTAAGAGGCATGCTGGTTTATGGGATACAGTGTGAGATAAACTTTTGGGGTTCATGCAGCTATACTCCATCTGACATGTTATTATCTTTAAAACGGATGTCAATTGCTTCCCTAAAAGAAGGCACGGAGTTCTAAGGGCATCAATGTTATCTTGAGAGGAAAAGGGTGGAAGACCGAGTTGAGGCCAAGCACGCCAAAGACAGAAAAGTGGAACAAATGAAAGACAAGGGATTCTGGCGATGTATGAGGATATTAACAGGAAAAAGACATAGGGGCACGGCTGGAGTGGCTAAAGAAGGGGGCAAACAAGTTTAACCTATTCTTTGAACAAGTTTAATGCCCTTCCTTCATTACTAGTTAATGGTAATGACCTTGGCCAACAACCTCCATGGATGTAACTCCTTGTCCTTAATTGACTTTGTTCCACTGGCAGCTCCTATAAATCCTCCCACACCTACCCCACTCTTGGCTATGACGGGGAAACAATTTTCCTCCCACACCTACCCCACTGTTGGCTATGGCAGGGGAAACAATTTCAGGAATATCACAGACAACGGTCAATACCGTGACTTAAAACACAGCCACACTCTCCATCACAGCTTTACAACTGGGAAGGGAGTTGAACATGCCTAAGGTGTTGGATAACTTAAATCCTGTAAATTTAATTTCAAAGGTCTGTTTTGAAGTCCTGTCACCATGGAAAATTATATTAAATTATACATCCTCATGGATGCGGAAAAAATAAATATTTTATAGAAAACACCAAGACGTCACCTGCATATTGTCAAGATCTGCTCTAGTTTGCATTTCACATGGATGTGGATGATGGCATTTCTTCTGCCTGTATTACTACTGCCTGTCCTTTAAAAGGAAAAGCCAGAGTAAATCATGTTCTTTAACATTTTCAGTGCGTCCAATTCCATCAGCTCACTCTGGTGGAGAGCTCGGCTCAATCAATACAGACCGGTGATAGCATGATGAACTGGCTGTTGGATTATCCCACCATGTGGTCACAGTTTGTTCAGCTTTCCAGCTGTAACTCAGACTCGAGAATGTACAAGACCGAAACCCTCTGGAGGACTGCTCTCTCTTCCTCCTTATTTTCCTTCTACGCATCAGGCTTTTAGTGTAACTCAGGACCATGCCAATTCCAAGAATGCTGTGACAACTCTGCTGCATCAGTGGTGAGAAACCAGTGGACGGTGGAGTTTTTACCAAGTGGTGTAAAGAGAATCACCTCCCGCTTAATACCTGTAGGACAAAAACAATGGTGGTGGATTTTAGAACGAATAAAATATCACCACTTCATATTTCTTTTCAGGGCACACACGTGGAGGTGGTGCAGTATTACATGTTTTCCTTTGGGTGCACACCAATGATCAGTTGCACTGAGGGGAGATGCTCTGAGGTACTCGTCAAGAACGGGTATGACAGGCGATTCTTTCTGAGGAGGATAGCTTCATTTATTGTGCACACCACACTCCTTCAACCAATCCTTAGGCAATTGTGTGTGGTCTGAGGACATTTAAAAATAAATAAATAAAAGCCAGGCCTATACATTGATGATATATACAAAGCAGAAATGAGACTTGACTCACTGGTTCATTACTTCAAAGCAATATAAAAGTTATTAAAACCTCTTTTTTAGTCTGACATTGATTTACATCTATAGTACATGTTCTTATCTTTAAACGGATGTCAATTGCTTCCCTAAAAGAAGGCACGGAGTTCTAAGGGCATCAATGTTATCTTGAGAGGAAAAGGGTGGAAGACCGAGTTGAGGCCAAGCACGCCAAAGACAGAAAAGTGGAACAAATGAAAGACAAGGATTCTGGCGATGTATGAGGATATTAACAGGAAAAAGACATAGGGGCACGGCTGGAGTGGCTAAAGAAGGGGCAAACAAGTTTAACCTATTCTTTGAACAAGTTTAATGCCCTTCCTTCATTACTAGTTAATGGTAATGACCTTGGCCAACAACCTCCATGGATGTAACTCCTTGTCCTTAATTGACTTTGTTCCACTGGCAGCTCCTATAAATCCTCCCACACCTACCCCACTCTTGGCTATGACGGAAACAATTTTCCTCCCACACCTACCCCACTGTTGGCTATGGCAGGAAACAATTTCAGGAATATCACAGACAACGGTCAATACCGTGACTTAAAACACAGCCACACTCTCCATCACAGCTTTACAACTGGGAAGGGAGTTGAACATGCCTAAGGTGTTGGATAACTTAAATCCTGTAAATTTAATTTCAAAGGTCTGTTTTGAAGTCCTGTCACCATGGAAAATTATATTAAATTATACATCCTCATGGATGCGGAAAAATAAATATTTTATAGAAAACACCAAGGCGTCACCTGCATATTGTCAAGATCTGCTCTAGTTTGCATTTCACATGGATGTGGATGATGGCATTTCTTCTGCCTGTATTACTACTGCCTGTCCTTTAAAAGGAAAAGCCAGAGTAAATCATGTTCTTTAACATTTTCAGTGCGTCCAATTCCATCAGCTCACTCTGGTGGAGAGCTCGGCTCAATCAATACAGACCGGTGATAGCATGATGAACTGGCTGTTGGATTATCCCACCATGTGGTCACAGTTTGTTCAGCTTTCCAGCTGTAACTCAGACTCGAGAATGTACAAGACCGAAACCCTCTGGAGGACTGCTCTCTCTTCCTCCTTATTTTCCTTCTACGCATCAGGCTTTTAGTGTAACTCAGGACCATGCCAATTCCAAGAATGCTGTGACAACTCTGCTGCATCAGTGGTGAGAAACCAGTGGACGGTGGAGTTTTTACCAAGTGGTGTAAAGAGAATCACCTCCCGCTTAATACCTGTAGGACAAAAACAATGGTGGTGGATTTTAGAACGAATAAAATATCACCACTTCATATTTCTTTTCAGGGCACACACGTGGAGGTGGTGCAGTATTACATGTTTTCCTTTGGGTGCACACCAATGATCAGTTGCACTGAGGGGAGATGCTCTGAGGTACTCGTCAAGAACGGGTATGACAGGCGATTCTTTCTGAGGAGGATAGCTTCATTTATTGTGCACACCACACTCCTTCAACCAATCCTTAGGCAATTGTGTGTGGTCTGAGGACATTTAAAAATAAATAAATATAAGCCAGGCCTATACATTGATGATATATACAAAGCAGAAATGAGACTTGACTCACTGGTTCATTACTTCAAAGCAATATAAAAGTTCTCTTTTTTAGTCTGACATTGATTTACATCTATAGTACATGTTCTTACTAATATACACCCCCCCTCTATCGGCTATCTGCTCCCTGTCACTGAAATAAGTGCACTTTACCCCTGCTTTGATTATCTGTAAGTGAGGACACTTCATGGTCGCTATCGCCTAGTGGTCTTTGTCAGCGTTTAGGATCATATGTACACATGCAATCAATATTCATTTGTTGGAGTAGTGTTTTCTGTCCGGCTTTACGATGTGGTCATACAAGACAATACTCATTTCGTCTTAAGGTCAGTGACCTCATCCTATGTGTCAGCAATCTAATTCTCTCTGTATAGAGCAAATTAAGAGGCATTAAGTAAACGTTTAGATATATAAAACACCATAATTCATTCTTCAGTATCTATTTAGCGCTGATCGGGATCGTTATTTTCGGAGCCCCTCCCAGGAACGCTGGGAACGAGGTGGAAATTAAGCCTAAATGGGACTCCATTGTGCCCACCAAGGAAACTAATTACCTAATGACAAGACTGTACTTTCATCCTAACCAGATAATAGGCAACGGTGCACTTTTTCGGCCCGAATAATAACATAGCGTTCTTTGCTCTTGCAGAATCAGCGATATTCATTATAATTAACCCCCAAAAAAAGAACAAAAATAAGCAAAACTATACAAAGATAAGCATCTATTCTCATTCTTACACTTTTTTTAGGCAAAGTCCTCATGGGTACAAACTAATCAATGAATAATTTACAAAGGTATGATATTTGCACATGCAACACTTCCAAATATGTAGCACCATAATAAAAACACACACCATATTTAACCTTAGCATGACATCCATGAACAAATAATTGCAAATTTTCTGCTTTTTCCCAAATTCCCTTAGGTTACTCTCTCATCAGATGGACTTTTTATTCAGTATAATCACAGATAAATTAAAACAGGCTAAAATAAGCGTTTCAAGCTACACGTAAGCGCGATATTAACTACGTCTAATTCTGTGATGGCTTACCAGCTATAGTTTTTCCCCCCATCCTCTATCCATTATTGGAAGTTTATTTCTTACTTGTTCACGTTCTTTGCTTAGTTTTCACTTTTGTGCTCCACTTTTATGTTTCTTTGGCTGCCAGAGCGTTTTTCAACACAGCCGAATTGATCACATGATGAAATTCGACAGCATCTCACACACACACACACCGGCCTATTTCCCATTCCTGAAAATATTTACACAATAGGGAAAAGGAGCAGAGTTTCCACAGGATCAAGACAAAATACATGATGTTTCATGAAAAAAAGATTTAATCTATATGTTAATTTTGAAGAACCTTTAGACATAATGGAAAAGTCCAATATAATAATCATGAAGTCGACGTATTTGGCTAAGCTCGGAGCTTATGCCGAACTGTAAATAAGGTAACTGCAGTCCCCTGAGCATGGAGTTGTGCTGGCTGTCGGTCCGCTGGGTTTTTGTCGTTGCACAGGGTGCATTTTGGTCCTCTTGTGCGCTGATTGGCTCTTCAACTGCCAGGAGATCCGAAGAATCTGATTCTATCCACTGCCTCTCTGTGTTGTCGTTTTCTTTCTTTGATCGAATGCTATATTCTGAGCTGTTGTGCAACATTGAACTTCAAGGATGCTGATAGGGGGAAAACAACATTTGTATAATAGAGGGTGCTCACGGATCAAACAAAACGAGAGCGGTGTCCAGAATGTGCTTCAATTGTGGGAGTGTATTGGCTGCTGCCTGTTTGCCTTGAGCTCAATAGGCAGCTTAGAGAGCAGGGCAAAGAGAGTCATAAGAAAAGCTACGATTCCCAGCCAGTGACCAGAATGCCTGATAAGGTCTGTGTCAATAGGCTGGGAGAAGAGGGATCACGGCCAATTATGTCATAGCCAGGCCAGTTGCCATGGTAAATCAGAGCGAGCATTCCATGTAATGTATAAATTACCATCTTGGGTACCCTTCTGTAATACAGTTGAGTAAAAAACAGAAATTAAAATAAAAGATAACAAAATCACTTGGCCCAGACTTCAGTGTTGCTTCTTCTTGTTTTGTTCAGGCTAAACCAGACTTAGCCAGGTTTATAGAAATATGCAGGTACTCAAAATTAAAATAAAACTTTTGAATTAGAGGAAAGCTTACAGCCATTTCAAAGACTTTTTATTTAATAAATATAAGAATACAGTAGCATAGAGACATATAAGAACCATACAAGGAGAAAGTTTCATGGCTCAGTACGAGTTTAGTCTTTGGCAGATTGTAATACTCCGTACATGGTGACCTCGACGCTTGATTTGTTACAAAGCGGTAGTTGGAGGCATGTTGGCTGAACCCTCCAAGCAATACGAACCCCCCATCCCCCCCACCAATCTGATCTGCAGATGTAAGAATTAATAGTTAATAAATAATTTGAAGCTTGTCCATAAGGTATCGTCTAGGTTTTGGCTTGGAACGTCTCCCTAAGCTTCGGAGACATCTAAGTTGCTCCTTGCACTCGTACGGTAGAGCAGGATGCAAATAAAACTGCTTAAAAAAATTCACAGTGTGACAGTTGAGATTTAGTGAGATGTGTTATCAGAAACAGTGGAGTGTTTTTCGGCGCTCGCGGCTGGCGGATTATCTTGACCCAGAGGTCGGGCTTGATAAACTGACTGCCTGATTCCGAATGGCATCGTAATTAGTTGTCAGAGATGGGTTCCCAGGTTAGTCCAGATACTCCCCTGTCCCTGTTATTGATTTAACTTTGTTTCTAGCCTCCGAGCCCTCGGAGACATGCATCTTGCACAGGGTGGGGTAGGGGGGAGGTTTGCACTCCAGCATCGGGGCTTCATCAATTTCTAGGCCCTCTGTTGACAGCTGTTTGCGATCAGACCACATACGTTTGATGGATGCGAGTAGCCTTAGTGCCAAAAGAGATGGAGATGGAGGGAAAGGGAGGGGCTGCGATGAAGGGTGGTCCCCGCTCAAAGGCAATATGTTCGGCTTTATTTTATCTCCTCCGAATTTTAAAAAGCCATGAAACACACGGTCCCCCTACTCTCTGCACAGCGTTAAAGTGTGATAAACCTGTCACACCCTACCATGAGGAATGAGCTTTCAGCTATTCATCAGTCTTTTGTGGTGAAGCGAGGGAGGGGCCAGGGTTAGTTCAACAGCTTGCTGTTCCAGATGTGGATGGCTTCTCAACATTTCGAAGTGTGAATCAGTCTGTTAGTTTGCACTATTTTGTAAAGGGGGGTATCGCGTATCCAAACTGTTTAAACCTGAAGTGGATGTGGTGATGTGCAGCTCCATACCTTAGGCCAATGCGATTCGCACCTTAATGGGTAGCCAACAATACGATACATCAAAGATACATATGAAGCAGCTACTGATACGATACGATACGATACGCTACGCTACGATACGATTCACCCCTATTAAAGTGCAGGACGATCCGATTTCGATTCGATTCAACACAATGCAGCACAATGTAATGAGAAAAATATGATGTTATGCAATTTAATATGGTACAGACAGTTCGCTTTTATTTCATTGGTTTAGACACACAGCACATACTTTTAGGCATTTGTAGTTGAAAAAAAAGTAGAAAAAAAAGATTTTAAAAAACTAGACATTCTTTTCCAGTTCTGTCTCCAGGAAGATGCAGCTCTACCTCTGCCATGTTAATCTTTATTCTATGTGACTCTCAGGACACGCCTCGGTTTCCGTAGTGTTGTGATTCGTCATATTCACGTAGCAGTAGCGGTGCGGAGAAAGAGATTATCGAGGAGAAATCAATTTACAGATTAAATATTGGTCGCAAATTATTGGTCACTTTCTAAATTATAAAAGTATAACACATCTATTAAAATTAAATATAAATAAATTGCTTTTTTCCATTGCAAATATTTTTTAAGTCAATGCATCATATCATTAACTTTAATGCCGATGCACACACATACCCAATAGCAACATTTTCTGATGAATTTAACTTTTCTGGAAATAGTTTTTAGCTGAATTTAAACTTCTCTGACTGACTTAATAAAAAGCAATGTATAAACAGCATAAATGCATAAACATAAAAATATCGCTCACTCCCACTCGCTCGTTTTTTATTTATTTTTTTGCGTCCCATGATACTTCAATCCCCATGCACACATCTCATCTCAGCGAAATGCTATGTAAAACTTTCCAGCAAAATAAAAAAACGCATTCTATTCATATCTGTATTTTCTTTTTTTTTCCTTTTTACACATCTGTTTATTCGGAGCAGTGCTTTACTATTTGGGTTTACGTTGAGAAGGTCATAGCAAAGTACCGCCATCACACATGCGGGTCTTTTGGTAGACGTCCAATGACGTGTCCGAATCGAAAGGAAAAAATGCAGCACTATGCTACACTATGTTGATTTCAAAACCAACAGACATTCCTGCACAGTGGAATCCAGACATTTCATGCTTTTTTAGGTACTCACAAGGCATTCACTTAGAGCGCTACAAAATGGATCCCAAATGCTCGGAGGCTTTTGAAAAGGCCACGTACAATGCAAAAAACCAAAAAAAAAAAACCTCATATTTTCAGTGTAATACAGTTTCTTTTTCATATTATGTAAATGAGACGTGATTGGTGTAATTAAGCTCTAACAGGCTTGACTTGCACAGCTTCAGACCAGACTAGAAACACACAGTAAGAAGGGAAAGGAAGAGTTTTTTGGCAGAATCACAGTGGAGGAGCTGACAGTCGGGAGCCGGTGCTCCACAACACTCTAACTAATGGTCAGCTTTTACAATACAGATACACATGTGTGTGTTCGGTGTTCAGACAGCACGAAGGTAGTGTCAGGCCTACGCTCGAAGGTGTAATTAGAGTTTGGGTGCTAAGTGAGCTGGTTACGGAATGAATGGCGGAATGGAAAAAAAAAGAGCAGCGCATTGTTTTTTTTCCTCGCAGTTTTTCTTTTCCGTGTTGTTTTCTCTTTTTTTCCTCGTTCTGCCAAGGCAACAGGCTGAGAGCAGGCTAATTGGAGAGCATGGAGCAGAAAACACAAATGGCAGCTGCCCCCCTTGGGACCAAGTGTTGCTGCTAACGACTGTGATTATTGACATTTCATTCCATCTCCTTATGCTTTCTGAAGTGAAAATGGAGCCGCTCTACCTTTTTTTCTTTCGTCTCCTCAATCGTCGGCTTCATAGCAGGACCTGCACTACACCACATGCGGTGCTTACGATCTGAGAATGATAAGTTTGTTTGTTTCCTTTCCGTCCGTGTTCTCCGCTTGAAGTCGCCACTGCCTGGCATTCACAAAATAACCCGAACTTTTTCAAATCATTTGTTGAAGGGGGAAAACAATTGAGGCAAACAGTTAATTTTCCCCTAAGCATGGCTGTTTGGCTGAGCTCGTAGCTGCAGTGCACGGCGTATAGATTTTTTCCCCGTATGGACTCCAGACGGTCCCTCCTTCGATCGGCACGACTGTAAAATGGATTAAATTACACTTCATGTGGCTAGGATTCATGTTCTCTCTCTCTTTCTGTCTTTCGCACACGTTTTAATTCGCTCTCTTCGACACTACCGTCTTAGTTTACTCTCTCTGGCTTTTGTATAACTTTTCCTCTATATATATATATATAATGTAAAACAATAAATGAGGCAAAAAATAAAACCTTCAACGCAACACACATTTACATACGATTTCCTTTCTTTAATAAGATATAATAAAAAAAAAACCTTCCAGCTAAAAATTATTTTTAAACCACTAAACAATTGTTTTATCGATACACCAAATCTCAAATCAAACAACAAAATCCACCATGATGCACACATCCGGCGATTAAAGACGTCCGTGTGGAAACATGGCAAAATTTCCGTTTGGTGTCCTGATGATTTTATGCCATTGAAAACACCATAATCACTTTAAAACATTTACAAGCATGTTTTGTCTTTATGCTCTATTTTGAGTATGGATTCACTAATAATAAACATACATTTGCATAAAGCATCAATATTTGTGTGCATGTTGATTCGAGGTTTAAAACTTGAAAAGTTCTAATTTATGGCACATTTAGAACAGATAAAGGTGATCAAATATTATATTATATATATATATATATATATATATATATATATATATATATATATATATATATATATATAGTGCATCTAATACATTAGAATATCATTAAAAGTTGATTTATTTTAGTAATTAAATACAAAAAGTGTAACATAAATATTTATGATATATTTCTGAGATACTGAATTTTGGGTTTTCATTATCTGTAAGCCAGAATCATCAAAATTAAAGAAATAAACACTTGAAATATATCATCCTGTGCGTGAGATGATTTTGGCTGTTTGAATGCGAATAAAGCGAGGCAGGATGTGATGCCATAGAAAGATAATCATCACTGTGGAAGTGTTACCACTAACAGCATGTCTATCTTTCCATCCTCTTGTACTGTCGCGTTTTGGCCAGTCATCTTTTTGTTATGAATTTTATCTATGACTTTGTCGTCTTATTACAAGCGTTGGCACTGGACACTTCTTCCATAACTGTCACATAAACATCTCACAGAAAATCTCACTGGCATAACAACGATTAGGTTTTCTTTGTTGAATAATGTTTTATTATACAACTTGAATTATGTCTGTGTCAATATAGAAAAGGGGAGGTAGTAGTTTAGTGTTTAAGTTATTGGACTAAAAGATGTCTGCCAAATGGCATAAATGTAAATGGTAATATCAGCACTTTTTGACCAATTTGACTTAAAAATAAAAATAAAAATATTGACTTTTAGGGCATTACCCAGAGCAACTTAGAATTATCTCATTCATACAACTTAGCAGTTGGGGGTTAAGGGCTTTGCTCAAGAGCCCAGCAGGGGCAGATTAGTGCTGGTGGGATTGAAACTCAGGACCTTCTGATTAGAAGTCTAGCATTTAACCTCTGAGCTACCCCTTCCCCACCCCAGTGAAAAAAGTGTAGAATTTTTGTTTTGGTTTAATATGAGCTGTAAATAATATCTAAAATTTCATGTAGATCTCTTTATAATGTTGTCACGGGGCTAGGGGTTTAGATCTATGTTTTTTTGTGCATAATCATTTTTGTGATCATGAGAATTTCATTCATTTATTTATTTATTTATTTATTTATTCTTTTAAAACTTTTTCAAAGGAAATTCATAGATTGATGCTGCTGGTGTTTATTTGATTGAAACGACTGATTCTTCAAAAAGTCGTCATCAAAGTCTCGTCTGTGCGTCTGGTCCGCATCGAGTAACGACAAAAAGGGAAAAAAAAAACGCATGCACTCTTTCATCTACGGCAGAAAAATTCGCAGTCGCGGTTAAGCTCTTTGTCTTATTTTTTCGAACATAGACTTTTTTCCTTCTTTTTCTTCTTTTCCTTTTTACTTACTAAACACTCACTTCCTTGCTGTTGTTTATTTTAATCTGCCTTCCTCTGAAACTCAGTGAGCATGGCCAAGCTTTTTCATTTTTATCCAAAATCATACTCGTAGCATCTCGCATTCCTAGCGCATTACACGATCCCGTTGGCCACTTTGAAAGAGGTACTGTTTGTCAAAGTGAAGCAACCATGAAGGGCATCCGCTAATGTCTATTTAATCGTCTTTCCTCACAAAAGCCGTGTGGACAGATTCGGCCGCACATCACAGGCACCTGGATATCCATTCCAGGTCTAAATTAAGAAACATGTTCATAATGTCGTCGAGGTGAAACAGCTATGAAGTCATTGACATGCAAATGAAAATAGATGGTGTGCCGGATGACAGTTCGCTGTATTGAGTTTCCCGTTTGTTATCATTACCAATTTGTTGAGGATAAAGTGTAGGATTGGCTTTTTAGGTATAGTTTCTTAAATTATAGGGACTATATTTTGGAAAATGTAGAAAATCTATACGTAGCTTCAAGCAGTTCAAGAAATTCAAGCTACAGGGTTGGTATGCTTGATGTGAGTAGCCTTTACTCTTCCTAATTTTTTCATAAATCTTTTTGGTGAGGAAAAAAATGTGGCCTGGATTTAGATTGTAATCTAACTATCGTAATAACTACTGAAGATAGAAGTAAGACTATTCTGGTCATGGCTATGATTTAAAACTTAACACTTTACAACAATTGGTGTGGTGATCAGTTTGGGTGGAGGTGGTAACTTCTTAAAGCCCAGCACCCTCAAGAAGAAACTGCTGGGCCCTTGAGCAAGGCCCCTAACCCTCAACTGCTCAGTCAACTCAATTTACTCTGGATTTCTTCCAAACGGTGTAAAATTTGAAAAGGAATCAAGTGTTTGATTTTAGAGTCTTTTTTTGCAAGTGGTCTGATTTCCAGATGATTTGCCTCGACTTTGATAAAAAAAAAAAAAACATATATTTTGGATAATTAAAAAGAAAAAAACAATCACAATCATTATAAACAATGTGTGTAGTACATTTGTTGTCCAATGTTACTTACCTCTTCATTTTTCGGTCTGTTCTGCAGGGTTCAGTCGAGCAGCTCTCCCGTTCGGCCTGGTACGCCGAGAGCTGTCGTGCGAAGGTTACCCCATTGACCTCCGATGCCCGGGGAGTGACGTCATCATGATCGAGACGGCCAACTACGGCCGCACAGACGACAAGATCTGCGACGCCGACCCTTTCCAGATGGAAAACATCAACTGCTACCTCCCAGATGCCTACAAAATCATATCTCAGAGGTAAAGGCTGCGTGCCAAGCATCACTCAGAATGGAAATGTGGACTCCATTTCCTGCCTTTCAGATTGCTTTCGTAGATAGGGCTTTATTATTATTCCGAGGTTCTTTAAGTACGCAGGGTTGTTTTCCAATTCGCTGGTAGTCGCTGTGTTACTTTAATGCTAAGGGGACAGCTGGAATAACATAAACAAAAGGCGAATGTCAGCGTTACTGCTCAGTCGCGGATCACGAGAAGGGGTTCCTCTACCAGGTGCTACTGAGAAGTTGGATTTTTTTTTTTTAAGGAATCTCAAAAGGTAGCCGAGATAAGGAAATTTCCAGAGGGCACATATTCCGATATCTATGTGAAACGCTAAAGAGACAAAATGGATGTGTCAAATCAGCTCAACATTTTGGAAACCACTTTGGCCGGATAGTTTTGTCTCATAATGTTGAGCATACCAATGGCTCAAGCCGTCTCATAAATGTTAGACGTAAGACACACACACTCTCACACAGCCGTTTCCTGAGCAGCCCCCTTTTACAGATTGAAAAGCTGGTTTTCTTTGTTCAAATCTCTCCTCTTGCCAGCAGTGGCACAGGCTGCGGCTCTGAGTAATGCTCTCCTCTCAAACCATTTATATTTGTGACACTTGTGCTTGCTCCTGCTCTCTCAGGACGTTCTTGTGTCGGTGCCAGACTACACACACATATACACACACGCATTTACGCACACATTCATAGCCCTGGGAACTGTGCTGCTGCCTCCGCTAGCTGTGATGGTATATATTTTAAGCGGTCGAGATATTAACATTTCATAAGGCCCAACCAACGCTGCGCATCTGGCAAAAAAAAAAAAAAAACGAGAGAAAGCACTGTTAACCCGCAGCGGAGCTCCTGCCTCACAGTTAAATCCGACACAGCCAACATTCATTAAAAGCCGAAGGAATTTTGTAGGTTTTTAAAGGAAGGAAGTTCTTATAATGCGTTTTAAGGTAGAGCAAAAAAAAAATTAACAAGAGCATTGGTGAAGTAATGTTTAAAGGGAAGCCATTTAGACTCAAGGACCTGTTGATTCTGTGGAAGAAAAAACAAGCATTGCTTGCTTGCTTGCTTTTTTTCTGGAGAAAGACCAGAACCTTTGGTGTTTAAGTGCTGGAAACGTCCTTGCCATTAATATTCATTCACCGAGGTTTAAACACGAGAAGAAACCGCACGGAGTGGAAGAAATGATGACATCTTATCAAAGGTTTTCTATTTTTTTTTCTTTTTTGATTAACAACTCTACCCTACAAAAGTCCTAAGAGGCCACGCATTTTGTATACATATATAATATATTTTTCTTCCTTGTTTTCTCGTGATCACGATTAAATTTTTTTGTGATCGTAACATAACAAACATTGTTTCCTCGTGAACAGAATCATAAACAATAACCATAAACATTTGTGCGAGTGGGCACGTGGACAAATGGTTATGGCAGAGGTGGGAAGAGCAATAAAATATTCTACTCAAGTAAAAGTACTGTTACTTTAATGAAATTTTACTTGAATATATGTAAAGTTACTGATCAAAAAATTTACTGAAGTAAAATATACCTAATTTAAAATTTACTTAAAGTAAAAGAAAAGTATGTTTTTTTAACAGCGGGCGGTGGGCTGGGGAAATCTTGCGTAATTTAATAAAGGACAAGGTGATATAAATCTCAGACTAGGGTTTGGGTTAGAGTCTTTTTTTCTTCAGAGTTTAGCGCATTTATATTCCGCTTATAAATCACTCAGTGCAGTGGTTTCTGGGGTGCACTTTTTTCCCCCTTGCAATATTTGTTTTAATTAATTTATTTTTTTTACTTAGTAACAGATATGATTTAAAATGTCACTAAATACAATACTTCAGACAAAACATACTTAAGTAGAAGTAAAATTACAGATAATAAAATCTACTTTAAAAAGTAGATTTAAAGAAAACAATGATCGTCAAATCACAAATTATAATTATGATAAAACCATTTTTATGTCGTGATCACGTGAAAACAACAAGCATAAAACTTCCATACAACCCAAATATACTGTAGGTTTAAAAAGAAATTCTGACGGTTGTCCTTAATATTTGTTTTCTCGTTATGACTGAGACGAGGGAAGATCTGGAGAGAGTGTTGTGTCTGAAACGAAGCTTGAACCCGGATCGAGCCAAAACAAAACTGCAAACGAGCCTAAAACAACAGTTGTGTTTCGTAGTTCCTCAAAACACGCACGCCTGGTACCGATTTACGCATTTCAAACAAGCCAGCTCTCACAGCGCGTATAATTCTGCTGCTTGACACCCCGGAGTGCACGTGTGGCCGACATTGCCGGGTGTCAAGGTCGCACCCCCGACTGCACGATTGCTGTTCGGCAACAATCCATAGTGTACTCGAACACAAAACACACGCAGGCTAAAAAAAAAAGAGCTTTTCGAGCATCTCTTCTCGTTTAAGTGCTTTCTCATCCCCTACTTCTGCCACGTCACTGACGAAATAATGAAAAATGGAATTGTTGATGCAAACAGATTAATTTTTCGAATTTATTTTGGAATCGTAGATCCTCCGGCTATAGACGGCCTTTCCCCCCCCTATTGTTTTATCGACAAAGTCGCAAATGTATTACAACTAGCGTCCTGTACAGATTACCATGGCCTTTCAGATATACAAGATGATGCAAGGGGGTGGAAATTGTTTTTTTTAAAAGGGCAGAAAACCTGACATGTCCTTAATTAGGGGTTATGTTAAGAGCCAAACTTCTTTTCTTTTTTTTTTTTTGCTAGAACACAGTAAAGATGTTTGGAGAAAGGTCATTTAAGTGGCTATACAGGGAATTTCGGAATGATGAAACTGGCTGGTGTTGCTCGCGTAATTAAGACACCGCATGTGGGGTAAAGCAATAAAAATGCGCAGCTACTGGGAGGCATTCCCACAAGATAGAAAAATCTCCACGCTCATCTTTACCGAAGGCAATTAAAAACGTGTTAGTTGGTTTTGTTGACAAGTCTCACTTTCATTCATCATTAACCCTTGCAGGAGTTCAAATCCCTCTCCCCTGGCCTGATTAGTCTGTCATTTTACTTCTGAGTTTGATTTAGGATTTATTAAAGCCACTTCAGCAGGTTTTACATTCCAGCGATGTCTCGCCATCCAATCTCAGTCTTCAGTGGAGAATTTGTCAACCTTGGAAAGCTTTGAACCCAATTTCTTATTTGTGTCTCATTCACAAACTATTTTCATTTCTCCCAAGATACTTTGATATACGGTTTTCTGGTTGGAGCAATAATTTTTTTTTTTTTTTATTTAAAAAAAGAAATCGCTCAAATAAAGAGCCTTTAATTCCACACTGCATATTCTCAGGCCTTGCAAATAATTTCAAATAATTGCTTACTGAGGCTGTTTCACCACATTATTTTCGATATTTTTATGGACTTGAGTTGTGCAGCGAATAATTTCTTTTCCTTATCGCTGTCCCGCAACATGCCCGAGCGAAATAGTTCCTACTGTGAGATAATCTTAGCACTCATGGATTCCTCATGTTTTTCCAACCCAATAGCCAAGTCTAAAATATTCATAAAAGCCCAGACATTGTGGGTGTGTATATGTGTGTGTGGGGTTTTTTTTATATATATTTTTATAAATATTTAGAGACCCTTTTAGTTATGGTGAAGTACTGAATGTAAACCCAATGATCTAATTATTAAAATTAGTCTTTGGAACAAGTTATAGGATGTCATTAGAGGAATAAATACTGATCCCAAGATCATTTATATATATATTCCTCGTAAAAAAAAGCCAACTCTTTTAAGCCACCTGAAATATTTAACAGAGTTGATTGCCAAGAGGTCCATTTTGTCACCTTTTTTGTCGTCTCTCGGTGGTAGAATATCTACCGTGTTTGCTTCAATTGTATCATAAATCCCTGTGCATATAGAGAGCATGATTGAAGTTTGGCCAATTTCTCCGTTTATTTACTCAGAAATCCATTCTGGCGAGCATACAGACGTACCCAAGACACTTATTCTATCTCTCACACACACTCACACTCACGCTTAATTCATTTTAATTCATGAAGATGTCTAACTTCAAAGTCAAGGTCACTGACGACTGTAAAAGCTGAAAGTCTCCCAGCAGTCACACACACAAATGCACAAATGATTCTTGTTTGAAATACTTAAGGTGATTTATTCCATGGAGAGGACCAACAGATGAATGCCTGATGAGCCACTTTCCGGAGGCCTGAGCTGAATTTTGAGTTCACGCAAAATCAACAGTCACTCTGCCTCATTGTCAATCAGCATCCCTTCACTTAGGCGATTAAAGACTCCCTACGGAGGTGTACTCTTCCTGGGTCCTGATCTAAAAAAAAAAAAAAGATGACTTTGATTTGAAGGCTTCTTTTTAACACCGTAAAGCCAAAGGTGAAACCGTACACATGTTAATTTAACATTATTTGTAAAGGAGACCACTTCGACGCTGAAGACGTTCCCATTTAAGTTCTTGCGCTGCATTCACTTGCTCGTGTTTCAGATCCTGAGCTGTCAGTCGTTGTGTTAAATAACTGTTAAAAGCCAGGAGAGAGTGACAACCTCACATAGACACAACTTTGATGAATATTTTACAATGTCATTCCTAAAAGGTGGGCTTGTTTTCTCCTTTTCCTCTTGTATTTAAATGCCCTTGACTCGATTTGGTTCATTGGAGGAATCTATTGGTAACCGTGATTTCCTTTTTTTGGAATTGATATTGTCTCAAAGCAGCTTTACACCAGTGGTGGACAAAGTACACAAACCATGTACTTGAGTAAAAGTAGAGATACAGTAGAAATGAAATATGACTCCAGTAAACGTAAAAGTGCTCCCTTTAAACGTTCACTTGTGTAAAAGTACAAAAGTATTTGCCTTCAAATGTACTTAGTATCCAAAGTACTATGATTTATTGTTGCTGTAATGTTCGTATTATCTTTTTTTTCATAATTTCATCACAAGACTGTTCGCTTAATCAACTCAGTTTATGTAAAAAGACTGTAATGTTACATAGATGATGTTCAATAGAATGATATTAATGAGTCAAACACAGATTGATTTTTATTAAAATTATAATGAACCCAAAACCTTCTTTTCAACTACTTAAAAAAATGGTGTTAACAAGGCCACGTGTGTTGTGGCGAGTTTAAGTCAGGAATTTCGTCCATCATTTATTCCTCTCTAAATGTTCTGCTTGCTTTTGAACCGATGCTGAACTGTGGGGTGATAAGAAGATACACCAAGTGGCAGCCAATACGAGTTCAAAACAGAGCGACCCTGATTGGTGACTTGCTGCGTGTTTGACCGGTTACGTTTTTATCCTCATAAATAAAAAGGATGACTGATTTTACAAAATGTAGTTGAGTAAAAATATTTGACTTTGAAATATTGTGAAAAAGTAAAAGTCTCCCCAAAAGGAAATACTTCAATGAAGTACAGATTTGTGAAAAAGCTAGTACAGTAACGAACCCGTCCTCATTCTCAACACTGAATGTCCATTCATTACAGTTCATCATAAATGCAACCTGTGGTCATTGTAGTACATTGTTGACATAAACTACAGTCCAAATCCATCCTTAAGGTTACCGTGCTGCTCGGTAATTTCACGGATCCCTAGGCCATTTATGAGACCCCCATTCCCAGCTGCACAGGGTTGCCTCCAATCGAAAAGAAACGTTTAAAAAATGTAGTGGGAAAAAAAACTAAATGGTAAAATGCCTACTCTCGGGCTGCTAATCTTTCTCTGTTTTTTCAGATGCAACAACCGGACGCAGTGCGTCGTTATTACTGGGTCCGACGTCTTTCCAGATCCATGTCCTGGGACGTACAAGTATCTTGAAGTCCAATATGAGTGTGTCCCATATAGTAAGTACTTATTTACTATCTTCTTGATACCATTGAAGGGATTCATTTTGCTGTCCACCATTGATTCAAATGTGAATGTACCATGTAGAAGTGCATAGTATAAAACGTTTGGGCTGTTTTCACACTTGTGGCCTTTTTTTCCGAAAAATTCTGTTATTTTGGTGAACTTTGACCAGTCCAGATGACCAATTTATGGTCGTCCAAAACTGGAAGCTATCAGCGACTGTTAGTGACTTACTGTTTCAAGTTTCATGATGGCGTGTCATGTTTTTATGGTCAGCTGTGAAATCTTAACGCTTTCAGTATTATATAACATCGTAGCACTGGCGAACTGGAATTCGCTCACCTTTGTGATCCTTGTGATTTAAGAGTGTCGCGATAAACACCCATGTCGTGGCGGACTGCATAGTTTAACATTTCTAACACAGGAAATAGTTGTAAAAAGCATTTGAGGCTATTTCTGACTAACGACAAGCTCTACATCTAAGGAGGTATTGTCACTAAAGGAAATATATGATACAAAACAGGAAATTGATGACTAGTGATTGGCTCTGGCTAGTGAGATTTGATTTCGACAGCTTCCTAACCTGAAAATAGAAGTTTCAATGGTGTGAATTTTAGATGTTGTTCTCTGTAGAGTTATAGGGTTTGTACTGTTGTAAGGAAAATATTGTATGTACTTAGATCATTTATTAGTTTTGTAGTTCATTTTAGAGGTTTGGAAAGTCTCATACCAGTTCATTACTTTTCTTTCGAATTCTTTCTAAAATTCCAGGTTCGAAAGCTTTTGATCTCACTAGCCAATAAAAGTAAAGCGATGTTAAGCCAAAAAAGTTATTGCCAGAACGATTCGTTACGATTAGCCAAAAGGAAACTTACAAAACTGTCAACAAAGAATGTTGTTTATTTGAAAAGCGTGTTACATTTTTCGCCACCGAGTCCATTGTTTCCGACTGTTTTTCTTCTTCTGTGTTGTATATTTTCGTTCAAAAGAGTTCAATCAAATGTTCAATGCGTTTGGCAAAAATCGCATTCCATACGTCTGCATGTAAGAGTATTCAAGCCAAGTGTGAAAACGGCCTTAAACTACACCTTCAATTTTTTTTTTTTTTTAACAAAATAAATAGTGTGATTGTGCTTTTGCTTTTTTTTTTTTTTTTTTTTTTTTGCGCAGTAACAACCGAGCAGTAAATAACCTCAATTCCATCTCATGCTTCTTTAGAACATGGCTAAAGGCGTCGGCTTTAAAACAACCTCCTGAACGCTCCAGCTATTTGTACTTTTCCACTACATGAGGCTGCAGTTATTTTGCCAGAAATAGGCAATATCATCTAGTGAAACATTATTGATCTGTGCTCTCCTACTCAGCAGTGAGAGTGGCCTGTGGAGAAACATATCAACAATTCCCGAAAAAAAATATAAAAAATAAAAAAATAAATAAACCCTGACTGCTTAACATCTGGCTGATGGCATAACAAAATTGGATTAAATTCAATTTCGAAACAAACAAATAAATAAATAAATCCGTTGGATATGATCCACCCCAAAAAATTGCATCGCATTTTAATTATATGTTTGTTTATTTTCCGCCTGAAATCGATTCTCAGAGGTCGTGCCAGAGCCAGTTCTGAGGAATCATGCAGTCAGCTCATACAGTGCATCTGAAGAGACCCTGATGCTCATCCATTAATAAGTTGTGTACTTCTTCTCATATGTTGTATGTTGGGATGCTGTGGAAATTATTATTAACTAAGCTACCAGTTACCATGCACTAAAAAAAAACAAACAAATAAATTAAATAAAAATAATACCTACTGAAAATTAGCATTGAAATCAGCCATCATTTAAAATATATATATGTACATATATAAAAGTATTGGGGCCCCTGACCTTTCAGCCATATATGGTTCTTCTACAAACTTTTACCACACTTTTTGGAGGCACACAATTGTTCAATATGTCTTTGAATGCATTAGTGAAATTTCCCCTTAATTCGAACTAGGAGACAATGACAATGTCCCTGTGCAGGAAGCCACTTAAGAAGCTCCATAAAGATATGCTTTACGTGGCTTAAAGTGGAAGATCTCCTGCTATAAAAATTCAACCCTGGCCTCCTCACCTCACCTTCATTAGCCCTTGAATTTACTTACACCCTTGTGGCTGAATGAGCACAAATCTCCAGAAGCACACTCCAAAATCTAGTAGAACATCTTCCCAGAAGGGTGGAGGTTATTATAACAGCAAACGGGGACTAAATGTGGAATGGGTATATGTATGTGATATAGATATAGATCGATATATGAATTGGAAGTCATCCTTTTAATTGAATGCTGTGCAGTTTGACATCAACACGAACGTTTGGAACTAATAATTCTATCAGCAGTCCTACTACATCCTACTGCATAGCAAACCAACTCGCATAAACTGGCCAATATTTTGCATGTTGGTTTTTGATCTTGTCTGAAAACAGAAACCAAGCAAATGTTAACAAATGCATGAATACTGGCATGAAAAAAAATTATATATATGAAGTGCACAACTGGGAGCGTAGTTCCTTTTAACACATCTCTGTTAATTAGACTTTGTCTTTTCATTTAGTCTTTGCAGCTGAATGTCTCATTTCGATTTCGAGTGTCTGCAGCCTTTCCTCTGGAAATTGAAGAAGAAAAAAAGCCCAGTCTACCGAGTCATCTGTTAATCTCTTCTGCAGACATGCTTGCTTTTTTCCACTTACATTTGGGTGTTTAAGTTCTCTAGTTTTTCAGATCAGCCCTGAATTGGAGCGCATGCTCTACTGCTTTCTGCCAGTGAATAGAGTTTTTTTGAAAATAAAAAAGCCTTTATTTACAGCTATGGTCATCAGCTATATCTCTAGTTTGATTGATTTTTTTTTTCTGTGAAGCAAGAACATTTTTCCCTTCAGAAAAGTCATCGGTAGAAGAAAAAAGATGTGGAACCTGTCAAGGCTTTTTTTTGTTGTTTTTTTTTCCACAAGCTGTAATGAGTGCTTTTCTCTTTGGCGTGTGCTGCCACGAATGCTTATGAACAGAGCCGGGGCCTGATGTACAAAAGACGTGCATTCTCAAAAAACAGGCCTTCTAAAAAAGTGCGTAGACTCATCTCCCACGCACACTCTGGGATTTTACAGCGAGCCGACGACACGGAAACGTGCGTCTCGTTCTTTTTTTGCACGCTTGTACTGGTGTGTGTGCAGTCTGGCAGTGCAATAGAATGTAACGATGTTACGGTACATTAAAAAAAACAAAAAAAACAGTGTATGGTCTTAGAGAACAACTGACAATGGACATGTGGAATCTTTGAAAGGAGAAGCTACGAAAGCAGCATATTTATGGATCAAAGATTTTTCGGAGCTGTTTCTTGATTTCAGAGCCGAATATGCTTTTCAATTGGAACCAAAAAATCCTTGTGATCCCTTAAAACATACGTTTGTTTACACAAGCAAGCAACAAGAAGACAAGCAATGAATACTTCTTCTTTTCTCTTATTTATATCGAAGTGTTTCAATGCAACAAGTATTTTCCGGATAGTTTTTTTTTTTGAAAAGACAGAAAAGCAACAAATATGAAATATTATCTTTTGGTCAGGTTTTAATTCAGTTCCCTTTTTCAAAACATTAGTTCCTACCTGCATATATTTTTTATTTACTCTTTTTTTGGGACACCAACAAAAGAGGAAACTTAGAATTACCTATATATTTTTTGGATGGATGGATGGATGGATGGATGGATGGATGGATGGATGGATGGATGGATGGAAAAAGAAATATTTTGTCTTGACAAAGAAAAAAGAAAAAAAAAATTAAGTAAAGAAGGATAGAAACAAAGAAAAAAAGAAGAAGAAAAAAACAAGCCACAAACAGAAGAACAGAAAGAGACATTGATAGACGGACGGACGGACGGACAGACAGACAGATAGATAGATATTTTAGGTAATTGCATAGTGCAGGTAGGCAGCAACAAAATGCAGTTTAGAATCTTCCAGAAGTGCCAGAAAAGAAAGAAAGAAAGAAAGAAAGAAAGAAAGAAAGAAAGGAGGAAAGCCACAGACAGATGGAAAGACATAAAAAGAGATTATAGATTAGATAGATAGATCTATCTACTAGTAGCATTTTATATCTGATTCTGTTAAATATAACCAACATACACCTCTGGCAACCTGTAGATCACATAGTACTGGACACCAGTAGAGACCATCATGAAGCATCCAGATTCCAATAGGTTTCTTCATAAGATTTTTTTTTTTACTTTGTTAATAATGATTTAATGATGTATATCAACACACTAGGTGAGGGAAACATGGTGATGGATAATGTTTAAGTGGTTAATTCTTATTAATGTAATACATAATAATAGTAAAAAAAAAGAGCTACAATAGATACTTGTTGCTTGCTGGTGTAAACTTAGCGCTAAAGGTGACGACTTTTCAGCCTTTACAACAGGTTCTATTTAGCGGAAACTTGCTGAGCGTTGGTGTTCGATTCCCCGAGCCGCCTTCTGAAAGCCTTATGAGGTGGCGTAATGAGCGTGTCACAGGCCAACATCAAAAGGCAATTTGCAGCGATGCCTCTTTTCCTCGATGTAATCAGCGCAATTGTCTGATCGCTGCAATAAAGCCACCGTCCGGGAATGAATTTGCTTTTGTTAACAGAAAGCATTAATACTCCATTAATGTGCAAGTGATCTGTGATGCGCTATTGACTCTGACTAATGCAGTTGTGAGATGGCCTTGGTCAACATTTCCCTAATTTTATCCAACAGTAGTGGGTTGTTTTTTTTTTTTTTTTGCTTTAGGCAGTGTTTATAGCAGCGTTTCCACAAACGAAGGATTGTAGCCTATTTATATGCATATGAGATCATGAATAATAAAAATAGGTGTTTTTTTTTTCTTCAGGGATTAGTTTTTACTCAGCAGTCAAGTTGTTTGCAGTTAATTGACAACAAATTTTTGGATAGAACCTACAACTTGAGGCAGTATAGCCTCTGCTATGTGCTCTTTTGTTCTTATTCTTTGTTCTCACAGATTAATGGTGTAAGTAATTACACTAGTGATCTTTTTTTTTTCAAGTACTCAGCAAGTTGAAAAGGCATCCTTCAAGCCCTGCTCTAAAAACCTTCAAGAACGCGTATATAATCAGTGTATTTTTTATTTTTTTTTTCTTGCTTTTTTTCTGGTTCTCGGTTCATTTCTCTGTCTCCTGTCTTCCACTCTTTCCTCTCTTTAACGATTAACCTTCTTTCTTCGTTAATAGGGATGAACCAATGTAGCAACATCAATAGTCGTTTATAGCAGGGGTTCCCAAATGTTAATTGGTTGCAAGGAAATCTAATATCCTATATCCCATTGCAGGTTTTTATATCGCTCAAAAACGTTCAGCGATTGAAACGGGTAATAAGAACCCACACACATTTAATGTGTTAATTTTATCCTGTACAGAGTCTTTTTTTGACTTTTATCCAAAATAAGCCTTGAGCAGTCCGTAAGTCATTTTGGGAACCGCTGCAGTACGAGAAATGCATTTTGTGACTAGATCTTTGTCCTTGACGACATGATTTCACGTGTATTGAAATCTTTCTGTCTTCTTACATCCTCTGACTCACTCCGTATAGATGTACTGTACCTGTAGAACTTCTTTATGACTCATGCTAATCTTTCTCTTCCTTGACACTTCTTTCCACTGTTTTTTTTTTTCCACTGCTCAATAGAAGTGGAGCAAAAAGGTAAATGGCCGCTCTGGTTCTCGGTCCTCAGCTCCTTGTTGTGTGTTTGTATGGTTCTGAGCCGTCCACCTCCGACCCCCTTCCTCCCCCCTCCTTTTTTTCAACCTGCTCCCGCCTCTTCCCCCAACCCGATCCTCTTCCTCTTCCGCTCCTTATCCCCACATTACAACTAGATCCTCGAGATCGCAGCGATCTCGGCCTCATTGACTCCAAATGATATTAGAGTGCTGTTTGGATGAGATGTCCCATCATAATCAACATCTTCACATCACCTTTTTTTTATAGATATGCTTTGGTCTTGGGGTGTTCAACCTGAAGATCCTGGAGAAACTTATAAGATGGAGCAAAAAAAGTCCATCACCTTTTATGTTTTGGCCAAATCGAGAGATATTTTGCCATGATTCGTTTAAAGGCCCTCCCCCCCAAAATTTGGCTTATCTGTTTGGTTTATCCGACCACCTGCCATGGAACATCAGATGGTTGGTAATGATAGAGAGAGGTCTTTGATAGTGTTTAACGTCATTGGGTGCACGTCCAAAATTCAAAGATAGATCTTCAGCAGGGCCTCTTTCAACCATTATCAGCTCAATCCCTACTCTGTCTTTCTCTCTTGCTGTTTGTCATCCTATCTGTCCCTAAGAAGCTTTGGCATTCTGCTCCACTGTCCTTTTCCTGCCTCATCCTCTTATTGCGTGTCATGCGTGTCGTTTGTTCTTTCCTCAGACATGATTCATGTATGTGTGTGTTTTTATTTGAAGGTATGGCTCTCATGCCAATGATTAGAATCCAATACCCTCAGTTATTTGACGCTAAGTCCGGCTGATTTAAAAAGAAACGTAGCAACGAATGCCTACTTAGGGAACACATCCAGAACTGAACTACATCTCTCTTTCTCGTTTCCTTTCATTTACAGGACATCCTTTGCAGTTCTTTCACTTTTTTTTATTTCAGTTACACTTGTGTTAAGATGTCTCAGGGAGCAAGGGCATATCGAAACATACCAAATCACAGCTGCACGCACTTACTGAACCTGTTGAGTCTCCACTCAACTATGCACACCACATTGTCAAAATGAGTTTGGGATCTCAAATCTCATGTAATACATGCTTTACGCACATACACACACACACACATACACACACACACACCTTTTGCAGTTAAAAAAATCTTTTTAGAAGAAGAACAAATCGATACAAAGCATTTCTAACTCTTGCTCTCGTGGCTTTTCATTTCAGTTTTCATTTGTCCTGGGACTTTGAAGGCAGTGGGGGAACCTGTTTTTACCTTTGAGGCTGAGCAGCAAGCGGGAGCTTGGTGCAAAGACCCCCTGCAAGCTGGGGACAAGATCTATTTCATGCCCTGGACACCATATCGTACGGACAACCTAATCGAATACAACTCGCTTGAGGATTTTCGCAACGGCAGGCAAATGACAACGTACAAGCTGCCTCATCGAGCGGATGGCACCGGGTTCGTGGCCTACGATGGTGCCATCTTCTTTAACAAAGAACGGACGAGGAACATCGTCAAGTTTGACCTGCGCACTCGCATCAAAAGTGGCGAGGCCATTGTGGCCAACGCTAACTACCATGACACTTCGCCTTACCGCTGGGGAGGTAAGACTGATATTGATCTGGCTGTGGATGAGCGGGGATTGTGGGTAATCTACGCAACAGAGCACAACAATGGGCGCATCGTTGTGAGCCAGCTGAACCCGTACACGTTGCGATTCGAGGCAACTTGGGAGACATCGTACGACAAGCGCTCGGCCTCTGATGCCTTCATGGTGTGCGGAGTGCTGCATGTGGTGCGCTCCAGCTATGAGGAGAACGAGAGCGAGGCCAGCAAGAGCCATATCGACTACGTCTACAACACCAAGCTAGGCCGCGGCGAGTATACCGACATCCCCTTCCCGAACAACTATCAGTTCATTGCTGCTGTGGATTACAACCCTCGAGACAACCAGCTCTATGTGTGGAATAATTTCTACATCCTGCGCTACGAGCTGGAGTTCGGCCCGCCGGATCCCGATGAAGGTAAGAATCATTATCTCGCTTTTGTCTGAAATTGCAGATAGTTTGTTTTTGTGCTGATTATACTTTGAGTGTGCAAGGTTGCAAATGGCCGTGCTTTAATTTAGTATTGTGATGCAAATGCAATGCACAGGCAAGTTTTTCAGTCCGAGCTCTCTAAACAGGATGACAGCCACTTGCTCAATTCTGGTGCTAGTTTAAATGTTGAGCCTTTAGAAACACATACAAAATGCAAAGGAAGTTTCATTGCTGATATGAGCAAGACTGGCTAAACCAGCTAAAGAGCTGTAAGCTCAGCGACTCGCTCATAAAGAGGCTCTGACCTCATCGAGTATCTAATCTCAAGGCCCTTGGCCCATCTATTATGAACGTGACACGGTTAACCTTCTCTCTGCACTCGTGTGCATCATGATGTGAAATATGCTATTGCTATCTCGTGCAAATGCTCAATGAGCCTAGATTTGACCTTCTTCCTCCTCGGCCCTTTAAAGATACCCATGATACCCGTTGCCATGGTCACCTCATCAGAGAATACGATCTGAAGCAGATTTGGACTATATCCAACATTACTGCAGCAAGCGCAAAAGGACAAAAGCATGGTTCACTCCCAACAGATTTCCCAAATCACCACTGGTGAAGACCTTCCATACCGAGGGCTATATCTTACATTGGGCTCAATTTGAACGATTCCCGTCTCAAGAGTCGAGAGGAGCCAGGTGTGTTAGACAGCACTTTTCCATCAGAGGGATAATAGGTCTAATTACTTAACCACTCCTTCAAGTGTGAGTCGGAAACCCCTGGCAACCCCTCCCACAGCTGTCCATCCACCCTAGGGACAACATTATCTTTCTTAAAGTGCCCACATTTCTTTGCATACAGTGCAGCATTTGGTAGAATGGGGAAACTTGCAATAAAAGGTACATAACATGCAACTTGTCCTGTGTCAAATTATTGTCCCTTGACAATCCAGGACTTATTCCTACCATCTGCCCATTGTTGCCAGGATAGTCTTCAAGACTAAGTATGAATGAATGAAACAAAATGATTTTAGAAACCATTTTGTGCTTGCAAAAACAAATGGGTGTTGCTGAGGACAAGGGATGCTTGCTGAGGGCAAGGTAACTTCTGTTCAAAGCTTTGGCATTGTTTTTGGTCTATTATTTTGTTAATTTGCCTTGTAGACACATAGCATTAGCAGTTGTAATGTACAGATTGGCACATGTTGTGTAGATAAGTAATGGCAGAAGAATATACAGAGCAACTTGCTTTTTGCATTTACATTTATGGCCTTTGGCAGACACCCTTATCCAGATTGACTGAGCAGGTGAGGTTTAAGGGCCTAACTCAAGGATCCAAAGTCCAATGCCTTAACCACTAAGCTACTAATTCCCATTTGCTGGTCCAACGCTAGTCGCTCTGATTGGTCAAATTTTAGAAAACACATGTAATTCCTTTGTTAAGGAGAAAAGTCTATGTTTTAATCACAGCATTCACATAATCAACAGTTGACCATTTGTAATTCGGACTTTGATCACTGGCCTTTGGGTGAAATGTCTTGAGTAAGTTGCTGGATATATTTAACATTTGTTAGCTTCACTCAGAACCGCAACACCAAAGTAAAGATTTCTCTTTCATGTTGTATTTTCTCAGCCAGTCTCTGAGCCTGTTCCTGCCTGGACTATGTCTTTTTCTGCTAAATCTTACACCATATTCTTAAAAAAAACAACAACACAGCAAACGACTTCTTACCTACTTGAGATGTACTACTGCTAGCAGTTGCCTTAACAGTAGCTATACAAAGGGCATACTTGTAGATCTAGTCATATAGTCTTGAAGCAACCTTTGACAAGCTGCAATTAAGTCGATCCAGACACTAGAATTTTAATGGGCTCACCACGGATGCATGCAAACAGCCTGCCGTCGCTCTGACGCTCACATGTATGTAAATGTGATTAACAGCAGAATTATCATAATTGCCATCCGCGGGTGATCACAGCAGCATGACAAAGAACAGTCACGATTGCGGTGCGTTTCCAATGAAGTGCATGAAATATTCAGCTTTTAAGTTTTTATTTATTGCTTTATATCTTTAGATGCCTTTTCCAAAACTCTGCTATGCCAATGAGAATAGTCTAGAGTAAGCAGCACAGTTTTGTACATGATTCCGAAGAGCTGTTGCCGAAGGGAATAGACTTAATAGTAAACGAGATTTGTTCGAAGTTGTGGAACAATTACACAGATGGTCAATAACACGGAGCATAAATGGAAGTAATTGGCTAATGTTTACAAGGTCACCGTGCCTTACGCTTCTTCGCCTAGTTAAATATAAATGCTACAGTCTATTTTTTTCCCGCTCGTGGTATGAGACGTAATAAAATAAAGAAGACGCAATTGTGCTGAGACAGTGCCTCGAAATTGCAAACGTTTAAAGAGTAGATTGATCGTCGGACATTAAGATCATCTCGGTTCGTGATTACGTCCCAGGATCGTGTCAGCACACCGAAAAAAAACCCTCGCCGACCGCATTTTGAAGAAGCGGAACTTGGGTTACACGCATGTTTTATGTATTTGCATGCATTTATGAATAGCCATTAGGCTGGCCTACGCTAATGTGGACTCCGGTATTGCTGAAAGGGGCCATTGTTATAAATTGCGATTCGCTTTAATGAAATTACCACCGTGGCTGCGCTCAGGGCGGTTGCACAGAAACAGTCCTGGATTGATTCTGTAGATTACACGCTTAGCCTGGGCTGTTAGAGCGTTTGTAAGACGAAGCGAATTGTAGGAATATTGTAACGTGATGCCGTCATGAGGACACAGATACCATTTTGATATTCATAGTAAAGCCCCAAATGTTCCTTTAGGTTCCTGTGACGCTGAACATTCCTCAACAGAACAGTGACAGTGATCCATTTGCAGCAAGTCTAGGAAATGGTGCTTATCATGGTCTTCCTTTGATATTTCTGATGTTCCTTGAGGGTGAAACCTGACACAGATAGGATAATTTATTCAAGAAAGACAAAAAAGAAAATATGAACACAAGCTTTTTTCTTTCTCCCCCCATATGCGACAGGAACCAGAGTGAAGCCTTTATCTCCTGGTGCGGTATTAAAGAGCGCCTCTCAAGCTCACAGCATGCGGGGCCACTTGTAGCTCTCTGGATAACAGTGCCGCATGAGGCGCTTGTTAAACTTGGCATGGAATTATTGGAGTCGTGCCACAATACACATGTCTTTTGACATTCGTGAAGCACAACCGATGGTGTAGGAGTTCTCTTTACACAACATAACACTTTTGGAATGCGGCTCGAGCTCTTGGATCTCGTTGTCTCGAGTTCTTGGATCTCGGGTTTCGCTGGACACTGCCGGGCTGCGAACAGCTGAGACACGCATAAATGGATTAGCAGTGCTGTACTGAGATCCTTTTTGCATTGCATATCAGGAACCGTGCTAATGAACTATTTTTTTTTCCTGTGCTGCACTTTGCTGAACTTCATGCTTAATGGGCTTGGCTTATCCCTTAGATTTACATCAATTGTATTATATCGAGATTAAGGACGAATTGGATTAAATGTTAGGGTTATACAAATGCATCTCACAATAAATAAAGTGTCTCAGGAATAAGTGAACTGATCCTATTGAGAAGTTTAACAGTGGTGCACCAGGAGGCCATCTCACAGCTCCAGGGTCCCCATTTTTATCCTGTTTAGAAAATCCGGGTGGTCCAAGGTTAAGTTTTGAATTTACAGTGGCATTAATCTGGTTTTGTGCGGTCAAATCATGACACATTATTAAACAACATCAAGAAATTCACCATATGAGCGATTTAGCTAGCTAGTAGAACTAGTGAACCAGTGTGTACTGTAGCTATATTATGCTATACATTAACACATTACTTTAATAATGCATGAAATACATTTAACTTTACTTATGTATTTATAAAGATATAAGGTCAGTCTGAAACCATTCAAGAATTGAGATATATGGCTAATAAATTTAGCCATCAATATAATCGGGCTGCTGCAACTAAACTGCTATACTCACTACTGTGTATGAGCTATTAGCATGCTAGTTACAATTTGAGGGATTAGGAATGAAGCAGAATTTCCTAATAAACCTCAACTTTACCATCACTTTCCATCTGCTGCTGCATACACTTTGTATTTTTAATGTCGGTTTAGCTAATGACATTTGCTAATGTGTATGTGTGTGTGTGTGTGTGTGTGTGTGTGTGTGTGTGTGTGAGAGTCATTAGCATGCTAGATACCATTTGAGTAGCAGCTTTTATCAGTTAGCATTTCAGCTTTTAGGCACTGTTTTACCTTTTAGTTTTTCTTTTGTAAATCTTTCGTTTACTCTCATCCTTTAAGTGTTTAGAGTTTTTGCTTTTTGACCTGAGCGGGGAAAAAATAATTGTATTTTAAAAAATTTACCACAGAAAGTATTACTTTTTACCTCTTTTACATCTTTTTTATATGTTCGGGCAAAAAAGGTTTGACCGACTAACTAAGTAGTCGTTTATTTATATTTTTATGGTTTATACTCGTCTTTTTTATACTAAACATAACTCCAGACACAACACAGTCTGACCACTTCCTTTTCATATGACTTTTTTTTCCAGAAGGAGGATTTTGTTAATAGATTTGTGTTCGGCTAATGAATGAAAAGTGGTGCCAGTTTGCAATCTGTCGTTGTTGATGAATACGACGAAACAGTCTTTTTAACCAAATTAACACTTATAATGAAGAAATATTGAATATTAGGATTGTTAGGACTGGCGGTTTTGTTAATTTGTTTGTTTCTTCATGGCTTTGGTTTGAGAAAGAAAAGACAAGTTGTGAATAACGTTATATAAAAGAAGAAGGAAAAAAAACCACAGCCCCAGTCTTATTTCTTATTGGCTTCAAATGCAAAAGGAGCCCTGTCAATAAAACATGCGGCGAACACAGTTAAGCACTAGCGAATTAAACACCTCATAGTGATATTTGAAAGGAACTGCATGGAGCGCACAAGCAAAGTATTACCTTGGCCTAAGGAATTAGAAAGCCATAATCACGTGAGCTAATCATTTCCAGGACAATTTTCAAATTAATGCAGGGAAAATGGATTTGCCTCAGAGCCAGTATTGATCTTCAAGTCGACGAGTGAAAGCATAAAATTAATTACTTTCAGCAGTCACGAGGGGCTCCATAAAGATATAGTGGGATTCGGCACGAGCGTCCCAGGCGACTAGTCGTGTTTGCGTCCATCATGGAGATGAAACGCGAAATGAGACGCGCTGCCGCTAAACGAACGCTAACCGAGCGCACGCCGGTGTGTGTCACTCATGTATTCAGAGTCATTAGCGAGGTTAAAGGTCGATATCCAGAGGGGAAAGGAATCGCACAGTGGAGAGCCTTGAGGTCTGTTGCCATGGTGCCGGAGCAGCAGAGGCATGTGGAGTCGAAATGAAATGCAATGCAAACGGTGGGGGTTAAAAAAAGAGAAAGAAACATGCTTTGTGTCTCCTCTCTCAGACACAGCGTTTGTCTTCACTCTCTTTTCGTTTGACCAGAGGCACGGCGTCTGTGCTGAGGATAATAAGCTGCAGCTTTGGCTCTCGTAAATCAGGGTTTGCCAAACACACTCTGGCACCGATCCGCCTGTGTCTTTTAAGAGCCTGTGATGGGAGAGGATCAGTCTGTTAATGGTTTATGTTTAAATAGTGGCGAATCACTGAGCACCTGTTAGAACGACATGATTGCCGGATAATGAGTGTCTGTTTAGCAAACTGGGGCTATTCGCACACGCATTTCACCAAATCATCGTTTTTCCACATCAGATTGCACAAATTCGAGCTAAATTATCGTTTTTTTGGGTTTTTTTGGTGGAAAGGAATCTCCCAGAGGAACTTATTATTAATTCCTCTTGAGGATACACTTAAGGTTAATAGAATACAATTCATGGTTCATAAAATCATTATAATTTTGACATTGTCTTTATTTTCTTTATCTTTTTTTTCAACAAAATAAAACGGTTACAAAGCTAAGGGCCAATATCACAATGTGATACTTATATTGCGAAATTGTTACAATTTCTAAAAGATAAAATTTTTCATTTTGTAATAGAACATTATTTATATCTTATTGCTATTTATTGATTTCTAATTTTGCATTATTTATTATTGTACCATTTTTCTAATTATTGCATGCAAATTTGTTTTGGAAATTCTTTTTTTCAACCTACAAATATTGTACAATGTTGAAATGGCTTTTAAGTACCACGATTCATTTCTTTTTCTTTTTTTTTACGCCTTTTTTTTTTTATGCTAGCGCCACTGTACTCGCGTGTATGTCGTCAGCGTAGTAGTCGGGTTGGAAATCGATAATTGAAGCAAGAAGCGTATTTCAGGCTATAATTATCTTTTATGAGTGGTGGGTGGGGGGTGGGGTGGTGGTCTGCATCGGAAACTGAGACAAATTCCCATCTGCATGCATTTAAGAGTGCAGTAATCATGGTGAGAGGTGATTCAACAAAATCAGGTCGTCTGGAGTGGGGCTGCCGCTTACGTAACGACCAAATTTGCTTCACTAAAATAAATCTTCAGTAGAACGATTGCTTTTACAGCTCTTTCTCGGGTCACTAAGAGTTTAGAACGACTTGCAATCAAAGTGCAGGAGTTACTTATCTAGGTGGCGATCTTCATTTAGTTGGGTATTATTTTTTTTGCATTTTTTCCAACCATCTGCTGTGTTTAGTTTTGATTGTTATCCAGGCCCTAATATATCTCAGAAGAAAATATGTATTGATCTGTGATTTCTTGGCCACCGGGAATTTGTTCTTCTTTCCGAAATGAAATGCTTCTTTAACTGGTGCAGATTTTCAGCTTAAGCCTTCTTGCTCCTGTGGGTGCTGAAAATCTGGGTCACTGAACTGTAGCTAAAAAGATGTAAAGTTTGCTGAAGGTGCTCTGCCCGAGAGAGGCAAGCAGCGTGGCGGCGAATAAAAACAGTCCCGGATTGAGATTCTGCACTTTGAGCTCGCTTGCTTATCACACTCTCTTATTGTGCGCCATTAGCTGGTGGCTAGAAAGTGGTGCGTTTTCTCTTAACAGAGAAAGGCGTGTCTATGTGTGGCAGGTGTTGGCAGAGGTCGAAAACGAATCTGTCGAGTGACAGGTGGTGGAACAGTTCCTCGCCGTGAGAGCTTGCACGGAAAGACAAATCAGACCCCACGAGATAAAACCTGCATCTGTCTCAATCACGGTTTGATTTAGACTCAGCATATGCGAGGAAGCAGTCATAAATGACTTTGGTCGCTAGGTCACATGATCGATCGGCAGGATGACGAGAGGCTGATAAATCGCCTCGCCGTGGGACTTTTTTATTTACCGCACCGCTAGATGTGTTTCGAGGCTAATGACAGCACATATTTACAGATCACTTCGCATATACGTTAAGCCGCGACAGCCGAAATAAAAATGTCTTTTTAATTGAAACAAATAAGGAAATCGCATGCAAGCGTTATTTTTTTGTTCCTGTTGGTATTCCTATCGTGACATTTAAGAACGTTTTATTTTTATTTTTATTTTTTTTGTTACCCCCCCTGCTATTTATGCTCTTTTGCTTTTAATGATATCTAATCCTGGAACCTGAAACCTATTAAAAGTTGAAGCTCAACTTGCAACCTAAATCCCATTAAAAGTTTAAATTTGGCTTCGTCACATTGTGTTGTTTGGCTGTATAAAGCTCGCTGATACAGGCCGAACAAGCAGAGCAAACAATGGCTCATGATTGTGCGTTAGTGTGTAACACGATCTAAACCGAGACATTTTTTTTTTAAATAAAATTTTTAAAAAAGAAAGGAAACCCAGAACACTTTTTAAGTCCATGTATGTAACATTACATTTTTTTATTTAAATTAATTTTAGATTGATTTTCTATATTTCTTTTATTAGAATGGGAAAATTAAAACGTGATTATATATACAAATTAAATATTTACATATTTAAAAGGAAATTAGAATTGATTTTCTCATCAAATAAAATAAAATAAAAATAAATAAATGCGAAGACAATCTAAAGTTGACTAGGTTTTAAACTAATACTACTGTACAACTGTACACAAAGTCTAGAAAGAAAACATTCATAAATACAAACATGGAAAGAAATGCCCACCTTGATATTGATTTATTATTTAGTTATTTAATTTTTTTTATTATTTTATCCTAGTTTTTCCATCTTTTTATAACACCATCACACCATCACAAATTCTTTGTTCATGCAACTCAAAATTCATGGCAATAAAGATGATTATAATTTTAAAGTTAGTTGGTATTTAGCTGTTTAGGCCACAGTATTAACCTGGCCATCCACTCATTCCAAATTAAAAAGGTAGCTATCTTCTAAAAAAATATGAATTTAAAATATTTTTCATTAATACATTTATACATCTGTAAAATTGCAGCACTTGCCCGTCTTTCTCTTACTATTTTAACTATAATTTAAAAAATTATCCGTATTAGTTAAACCCCAGAGAATCTTTAATTAACCCAGTAATTACTGATCCACATCCGGGTCACTCAGCATCGTTTCATTTATTCCCAAAATGCATCTTAAAATAGCAACAAAAAAACCCCTCTCTCCAAGATATGAGTGTTCTCTCAATTTTTGAAATTTTCTGCCTCCTTTTTGAAAGACTTGTTGGTTCCCCTCATGAGAGGAAAATCCACTTTTGTGCTGAAGCCTGTGAGCTGCTTAAGGAACTGCGGCATCATTTGGTTCATCCAGACTAAACAAACATGTGCTGATCCTTCCATTATTATCGTGTTGTCTCATGGTTGGTGTGTTTTCTACGCTCGTTTAATAGCTTTTGTACGTTCCTTCAGCAGGCAGCCATCTGGAAACTCGAGCTGAAGGAACTGCGCACAAAGTGGGCGAGCGAAGCTTGAAGTTTGCTTCACTTAAAAGTTCGTCTGCTTCAAGCTAAGAAACTTAGCAAGATCTTTTGGTGCTAAGAAGATCTTGGTGTTTTGTGTTCTCGTTGTTAAGCACCGATGAGCTTTCTCCTCAGTGTTTATTTTCTGCTCTCAGAGCCTTTAAAGTTTCCTCACATGATACTGTTAACAGCCGTCGCCTCTGATGGACTACAACGTCCTTGATTTTTGATTCGTACACGCCGAGTGGCTTCACTGACTCCCCAAATGACAGCTAATTGAGGCTCGTTTCCCGGCGAGCGCTGCTGGACGACCCCCAAGCGTTCCTTTCTTCTGCCCGCCTGTGAAATTGGTCGGCATAATCAAAAGAAAATTGTAGAGCTGCCAGACGGGAGATGTCAGAAGAAACAGCGAGGCGGGCTAGCTTGTTGTTTACCTCTCTTGCTCTTTTTCTCCTCTTTTTACTCCTTTAGTTAGTTTTTTTTTGCTTCAGGAGACTATTTACCTGAATGTGAAGGGGGTTGGGAGTTCACTGGGGAATTGGCTCCATTGCCAGTGGTGGTGTTTTGATCAAATGGTGTTCTGGTGGTACGTACAGGCCGACAGTTGATTGACAGGCCGTTTAGTGATGTTACCCCTCATCTTCTGCAGTATCGACAATCCTCACAGGAAGTCAAGGCTTTGTGTTTTTGCAAGGTCATTTCGTATGAAACTATAAATGGTCTTCGGTTTAATCCAGAAATATCGTGTGCTTGTGGCTTTCTGTATTTCAGAATAATGATAGTACAGTAGTAGCTTATTATCTTTACCCACTCACACGGACAGCTCAGCGAGATAATCATCAGATAATCAATCATTTATTGGGCAACTGAGCTGGAGGTGGTCTTCCATCATTTTATTAATTTTTTTCGCTTTACGTTCTGGTTTCAATGTGACTTCTGGCCCTGACAGAACATTACAGGTGGGGGAAATCAGTACTCTGGCCTCCTCATGTTTTTATTTACAGAACAAGTGGGTATAACCAGATTCCTGATGAAAAATATCCCAATCGCTCCCATTCATTTAGTTTTAAACTAAAGGGGATTATGATACGCTACTGTTAGCTGTAATGCTAGAAACTTATCAGAAACCCTAACACACATTGGCAAAGTGGCATTTTAACAGTCAGAACAAAAAATAAAAAACACTATCCAGATGTGCATAACGTTCTTGAAGATACCGCAACATTTCTGAGAGAAAATCAGGAGATAAATAGGAATTTTAGGCATTCAGATAGTCCTAGACTGAATACTGTATCTCTATCAGTAGGTATTTGAATGGGTTTCGGGGTGGGGGGGCTTCCTAGACAGATTTCTTGTGCTCTTTACAAAACGGTGAATGCTGCATTAAGTTAAATCCTAGAAGAAACTTTTGGGGAAAATCCTGTTCGGTCGTATTCAGGAAAAAAAAACTGTAACCTGACATGTCCTTCAGTGTTAAAGAATGAAAAATGGTTGTAGCATCTGTCTGTTATTAAAGATAATACCGTGTGTGTACAAGGAGAGCGAGAGAATGGATGGAGTGTGTAAGCGAGGTAAGAAACGTCAGCTCGTTCTCTCACAGCTGTCTTATTTCATTGCAGGAATAAGTCAGTAAATAATCAGCAGAGTGTCGTGACCCAGAGGGTTCGGATCGTTGGGTTCTAGCTTATTTTGTCCGTCTCAGGTTGCTCAGGTTTTCTCGGTGCAACGAGGGAGCGACTCGGGGAAATAATGAACTGCATATTTTACCGGAATGAAGAAACAAAAGAAAAGATGTTCCAGATTGGTGGCTTGGAAGGCAGCCCGGTGTGCGTGTGTGTTCGCTCGCAGGAAATGGAGATCCGTGTTCGATGATGGGTTGCCAGATATGTGATATTTCCTCTCCTGCCACAAATCCTCCCCTTTCCAGTGTTGGCGCGGTTTATAGCGAGCTCTCTTTTCTAGCCGTTCAAGTGGCCTCGCTTGCGTTCAGCCAACCCACAAACACATTTACACTTTTTTCCTGGCGTTATCGTCCCCGCGCAAAGTGGGTTAGTGAACTGATCGAAGCGATTCTCTCCTCTCACACACTATACATCCACCAGGGAACTCGAACATGGCTTAATACTTAGCTCCGCGAAGCCATTTTTTTCTTCCTCGCCTTGAAAGACGGGCATGTTTGATGAATCCGTGCTGTAGGCACGAAATCAAAAAGCGCCGATTTCATCAGAAATTCTCTTTCTATCTCGTGTACAATGCAAAGGAGTTTCCCTATAGACTCCATTGTTGCCCACTCAAACTCACTTTTTAAAAAAAATTTAAGATGAAGAGATATAAGAGAGAGAGAGAGAGAGAGAGAGAGAGGACTGGTTATAGAGCTAATGTCAGAGAAAAGTGAAATGCAGTCGGGCTCAGATTTGTTTCTTGCCATTGACATTTAATCTGGGCAGAATAACAAACAGCTCCTATGAGGACGATACCTAAGCGAAGTGACGAGTCGGCATTAACTCCAAAGTGCAGAAAAAAAAGAAAGATGGGAACATTCTTCTGGGGACATTCGCTTTGCTATAAGTTTAAAAAATAAAGGAGGTAGGATTCGGGGTAGGTGGCAGCCCCTTTATTTTTGAATGATCACTTGATCTGACAGGAAAGCAGTGCGAACAGTGCACCTCATACCAGCCATTATCACACACGAGCCTCGGAGCACACAATGCGCTGCCGTACTGTAGTGGAGTCCAGATGTTCGTGTCTGACAAGAGCTTTATGGGTTTTTTATGTCCATGGCTCAAAGTGGGGTTTGTGAAGCAAAGCCAGAGGGTCTTTTGTTGTTTTTTTTTTCTTTTTTTGTTTTGCTTTTGTTTTATTTTGTTACACTGGTGGAAACGACAACCCGCCATCTGTACGGTCATTAGGCGATTTTGTCTGGTCACTTGAATGGAATGGGTTTAATCAAAACATCATTAACTTGAAAATAATCTGCGGGTTCAATAAATTAGTCCAAATCGTAATAATGAGCCTAGTGCTTAAATGGTGTAGTGTATAATATAATGAGGGAATCGTTTTTTTTTCGTCCCTGACTGCACTTTTCTGAATTGAAATGTGGCGGAAATACAAAAGCAAGATGCTACGTGCTAATTAAATATCTCTCAGCTATCTGCTATCTGGGTATGATTTTTTTTCCTTGGCTTTTTCCCATTAGGCAAAAGAAGTAATATTGACTAAACGAGGTTGCATTAAAGTTTTGCTGTGTTTAAGTAGAAAGCTTAGCCAATGGTGGAGTTATATTGGGTGAGTAAAACTAGCATTTTATATGCAAGGCTTTAACGTAAAATGAGAAAATGGCTGCCTTATGGATAGCTACATAATGAAGGAACTGGTAATACTTTGTATGTCTCAGATATTGTATTTGTGCTCTATTTTCCCACAATATATTACCTGAATCATAGGGAGAATTGCATTGTCAATCAAAAAATATTTTATATTGTACTGCATATATATATATATATTTTTTGACTTGATGAGCATCAGAGTAGGACAAGAATCCCAAACCATCTGTAGTTTATTAAATAAAAGGCAACCAAATGCTTCCGAATGTCTATCAAACTTCTAAAATTTGAGTTGCACCAATATATTTTGTAGCTTTTTTTCCGCAAATGCACTGTCAGCTAACCATGCTAAATCTTCTCGCAGTGTCCACGCTCGCAGACGGGCTCACGTCGACGTCGTTCCCCAGAAGAACTACCACTACCGTGAGCACCAGCAGCAGCTCCACACACCGAATTCTGGCCAACACTACCATCACTGTTGACCCCAAACAGAGCAAAGGAGCTAAGGAGCCTCCGTTGGAGAAATCCGGGGGTGTCGATCCTACCAGCGCCGGGCCTCCGCCCACCATCAGACGCTTCTGCGAGAGCACCGAGATCAGAGACATTGTCTGGCCTCGTACACACAGGGGCGTCACTGTGGAGCGGCCATGTCCCAAAGGAACCAGAGGTGTGTGTTTATGTGAATGTGTGTATGCAGTATCGGGTTACTGATTTAGATCGAGGTCATTGCAAGGCTGAACAAGGAAAGGTTGTGTTCCGATTGAACCATATGTGTGTGGGTGTGCAATTTGTGTATGGGTAACAGGGAAAAAAATCTCTACAGATCCTCATTTCCCTCCAGGCTAGAACTGGCTGCCCAGACTGAAATTAACTTCGGAGTTCATTGGACTCTAGGAGTTAATTTAGCACTGGTGATTTGCTGTTTATTTGTGTACGGAGTCATGTGATTAGTGTGTTGTGACAGCTTGTTTGTGGATTAGACGAGCATCTACACAGCTTGATTTGTTTCCCCGATCCATTTGGAAATGTTTTTAGGGAAAGAAAGCATGGCCTTGAGGCATTAATGAGGACAGACAGACTGCAGTATTATGCCGGTTACTTTGCATCTTCTTTTTCTGATTCGACTTTCGAGGTCTTTTAGTTCCTTTACATATATTCCTCTACATGTGAATGATCCACAGGTTTTCTCTGCATGTGCATTATGTTTGAACATCTGGCTAAGGCTTTTATCCAACCTAAAGCAATTGCAGTTAGAATTATTGCTGGGATTTAAACTTACAACCTTCTGATCGAAAGCCTTAGACACTCAACCATCACCTAATCTCTACCATCTTCACTTGATTCATTCAATCGTTTGTTTCATGCTTCTCCTAATGATTCTCTTTTAATTTTCCTTATTTATTCTAATGATTCTTGCTCTGTACTTCTGTACCTCACTTTTCTCCAAATGGTACACTCTCGTCTTTCGCTGCCAGGTCATTCCATTATCATCCTCTGCTTCTTTCTCTCTTTTCCTTTACCTCTTTTCCTTTTGATTTTCTATAATCAGCTTCTCCATGTATTGATCTTTTTCTTATACCCCTGGTATCTCAGTCTTTTCCCTTTAGTGTGCCACTTTCTTCCTTTGTGTTTCTCTTCCTGTGATGCTTTCCATTTTCTCTTCCAACTTTCCAACAGCCTTTTCTGGTTCTGGCTTAACTGAATTTTTCAATCTTTTCCAATTGGTTCTTTCCATATTCATTATTTTATACTTTTCCATTTGTATCGTTCCACTGTCTTTTTTAAATTCTCGCCAAACTCTTCCTGCCTGGTTCTCCTCTGGTACATTGGACCTCATCCAACAGATTTTCCCACTTTCTCTTTCCATCTTTCCCATTCGGTTCCACCTAAATTACTTTGCTGATTCTTTCTTTGCATTTGGTTCTGTTTCTCCTTCTAGTTACCTTTTCCTTTTACCTCTAATCCCTTCACCTTTTCCTTGTACTAATTTTCACCCCTGGTGCCTGGTTGCCGTGTGGTTCTCTTTTCCTCCTCTCTGTTCATGTTGTCTTTTCACCGATTGGTTCCCAATCACTTCTCATCAACCTTTACCTCTGGTTTGCAGTCTTCAACTTTCTTCATCACTTATCTTCCTTTTTCATGTCAACTTTTCATTTTGGTTCTCTATGCACAGGTATTGCCTCGTACCTCTGCACAGCCGCAAGTGGTACGTGGAACCCAAAGGGACCAGACCTGAGCAACTGCACCTCCCACTGGGTCACACAGGTGGCGCAAAAGGTCAGTACCGGGGGAAAAAAATGTTTTATACACCACAACTCGCATTATATATTACATACAGTAGTGGTGGGCCGTGCATTTGGTACCTGGGCCTTCATTGAGGACTTACCTGACTTAATCCACCTCTTAATACCACCACTATCACGTCGCAATTATAAAAACCATCAACACTATACATAAATGCAATATAACATGTGACATAACAGAGAAAGAGGCATTTTGCATATGGAGGGTGAATACCATTTTACTAAAGCAAGCTCCAAACCTCTACACTACAACCGCACCTCTGCCACCTACATCATCTGGAGCAGTTCAGAATCAATATTTGTCTAATAACATGACAAAAACATAAAAAATGTAATAAAATACAAACTACTCACCAGAGATGCATACTCATAATTTGCACCGCTCCTCAGAGGCTGTAAGTCAGTGGTACCGCTTGTATTCACTGGTCTGGAAATGGCGAACAAACCCTTTCCCGAGCTGAGACAAGCTAGATAGCTTTGCGGTTGGCCGATCCTCATAATGTCTTGCTTTTCTTGCTAGCTGCCCTATGAGGCGAATTTGAAATCTGATTGGTTAAAGAAACAGACTCATTGATAATAGAGACTATGGTAAAAACGCCAGCAGTACTGACTTTGAAGGCCCTGGGCAGATTAGATTGACATGGCAGCACATAGAGGCTGAAATCTGATTGGACAAAAAAATCTAACATACACGTACTGGAAGCAGTGCAGACAAGAGAAACACTACAAAATGAAAAGAATAAACTGTTGGGAATTGATTAATACAATTTAATGGAACAAATATTAGAGTTCAGGTTGTAAATGTAGGTCAGTGCTTCTAAAAGTGTTTAGACTGACTGCCTCCCCCACCCCCCCGCACTGATATACAGTGTATTCAGAAAGTATTTAGACTCCCTTCACTTTTTTTCAAAGTGATTTTTTTCTCATTAATCTACACCCATTACTTAATAATCACAAAGTGAAAACAGAATTTTAGAAATGTCTGTACATTTATGAAAAAATTATCTGTACTTAAGTATTCAGACTTTAATCCCTACTTCATGTAAGCACCCTTGGCAACAATTACAGCCTCGGGTCTTTTTGGATATGACGCAACAAGCTTTGTACACCTGGATTGGGGGAATTTACCTCAATTCTTCCTGGCAAATCCTCTCAAGCAAATCATCTCAAGCCAATTTCAGGTCTCTCCTGAGATATTCAAAAGAGTTTAAGAGCGTTCTGGCTGGACCATTCTAGGACATTCACAGAGTTGTCTCTAAGCCGCTGTTGTGGCTGTGCTTAGTGTGAATATCTTATTGGCTAATCGGCAGATGAATTTTTTGTTCTGACAAAAGAGACTGAAAAATGATGGAAAAACTTAATTTAAATTAAATTAAAATTAATTTTAATTAGTTACACTTTGATTATATTTTAAAGCATTGCTTGCGTTTATTTTTTAATCAACAGCTGTAATTAGTCAGAGGTACACAACAGTAAAAGATGAAAGAATGCACCTGAAATGTAAAAGAAACCTACACACAAGTAATCAAGGCTTTAAAAAAAACGAGTGAATTATGCTTTGAAACTTCACTAAGGCAATTGAATGTGAAGCAGCTGCTTTCTGCTCTGTGCTAAACTGGCAAATTCTTCCTATTCAAACTAACAGATGACTACAGCATTGTAGGAAACTAGACTGTTCCTCATCAAAAGAACTTAAAATATTGAATAATGTAAGATTCATTATATTATATAATAGAAAAAAAGTGCAGTTTGTATAGCAGTATAGATTTACTGTCCTCTGAAAAGAACTCAACATACAGCTATTATTGTCTAAATACCTGGCAACCAAATTGAGTACACCCCTGAGTGAACATGGCAAAAACTGTCCAAAGTGTCAATATTCTGGCATTGTTGTGTATGTTTTCAAGTGTAATAATGATTAAAGAAAAAATGCACTCAAAGTGTGAGGTAGAGACTAAAGAAACTTACGTTCCTGAGGGAACTATTGTAACTATGTTCCGCACATAAATTATTGTATTCGGTACACATGTGAACCCAACTGAAAGCCCTGTACCGAAAGATTCCGGCATGAACTTGTTACACCCCTAATATACATATATATATATATATATATATATATATATATATATATATATATATATATATATATATATACACAGTAGTGGATCGGTTCTTGCTGGTAATTTGTTCCGGGAACTCGTGACGAGTGGTGAAAATGACAAGTACCGATCAGATCATGCACCAAAATCCGCCCTGATGCATCCGGCAATTAAAACCGTCCGTGTGGAAACGTAGAAAAAGTTTAATTTGGGGTACTGATGATGTACGTAATTCAAACAACCATAATAACTTTGAAACATTTACAAAATGTTTTATTTTTGCAGTTTTCACTATAAGTAAAATATAGTTTCACATAATAAAGTTTGGTTTCACTGATAATAAACACACAATTGCATAAAGCATCCATATTTGTTCTGCTCATGTTGATTAGACTGTTAAAAAGTGTTCATTCGAGGTACATTTAGAACAGATAAAAATGTGCGATTAAGATGTGATTAATCACGAGTTAACTCATGAAAATCATGCTATTAATCACGATGAAAAATTTTATATATATATATATATATATATATATATATATATATATATATATATATATATATATATATATATATATATATATATATATATATATATATATATATATTGAAAGCCCTATTGTCTTTCGATCTAATTAAATGTCATGTCCCCTATGAGATGTTTCTCCACCAATTAAAAACCGAGTTTGTCTCCATTTGAAATCAATTGTCCTTGAGTAATAAGCACCTTACTGACCGATACGTAGTATTGGCATTTGATGATGCTGAAACATCGCCCGTTTCCTCGCCCGAATTCTTTCATCAGCTTCGCAAGCCAACGGATTCGGAACAAGTTGTGGTTTACTGTCGAGCAACTTTGTGAGCTATGGGATAATTTAATCCACCTCTACGTCGATAAAGATCCAAAACATGTTATTTAGCGTTTCTGTGCGGACAGCAGTTAACGACACCCTTTGATTAATGCGTTGCGAATAGCAAGCCCCGCTTCCAGTCACGCCACATTCATTTCCCTGCAACAAGTAACAATTTCCTCTCCAGTTTAAACCGTTTACTCACCAGCCCAAATTCGGGCTGCAAAGTTTATCAACATGAGTTCTTTTGCGTTCTCTGCCAGTTCCCTGCATTAAGCCTACCGTGTAATTTGTGTCCCTTGTAATCACACTATTTGGTTCTGAATTGGATCAGATCCGGAGCGGGGAGAACGCGGCGAACCTGGCCAATGAGCTGGCGCGCCACACACACGGCCCGGTGTTCGCTGGCGATGTCAGCTCCAGCGTCAGGCTCATGGAGCAGCTGGTGGACATCCTGGACGCACAGCTTCAGGAACTCAAGAGCGAAAAGGACTCGGCCGGACGCAGTTTTAACAAGGTACAACGGAATAATGTTCTTTTTGTCTTTTATTTCGACCCTGTTTTCATAATATCCAGGTTGCGATGAGGAATAATAGTGCAGTGTTTATTTTTATTTCCAAGTGTATTTTCAAAGGGTTGGTTTTCGGCCACTTTTTTAAAGGGCTATTTCTGTGCAATTTTGAGGGCTATTACGGATAAGTAGACATCCAATTGCACATTTATGTTCTCGGTTGATGTTTGGGTGCAGATCAACCGCTTATTTTGCATTACCAAGTCCCCCTGTTCCAAGCAGAACCTTTTTTCGAGCTTGCCGCAATTGTAAAATTCGCGGCTTTCCTGAACTCCATCGCTCCCGCCTTTCCCCGAGCTCATTTTCCTGCCACTGTGGAATTCCTGAAACGTTTAGCAGACCCGGTGGAATTCCTGAACCACTACCCACCTATGCCTGTGCATATTTGCTTTGCTTTTTTTCCGCAGACAATCCCTTTTTTTTTTCCTTTCATTTTGAGGGCTTATCTTTTCTAAGTGGTAGAGAAGGACATGCCCTCCCTCCTGTCCTACCTGTCACTTCTCCAGCCTTAGGGTTTTTTTTTGTTTTTGTTTTATCCCATCCTGAATATGTTCCAGCTCAGCTCCCCTGTAATTATGGGGGTTAGCGCATCTGACTCACCTGCCGCTCTAGATGAAAATTTGTCTAGAAAAAAAAAAGAATGAAACAAAAGAGCAAGATTCAGGGACATCATATTCAGCTTTTATTGAAGTCAAAAATTCCACAGAAAAAGCCACGATTGGAGGGTGTCACCATTTACACTTGCAAGTGCTTTGAGTCTTTAGCAATGAATAAATCTACACCGGGACACTAGATTACAATTTAAAATAAATTCGCCTACAACTCAGTGGAATTTTGTACTTTCTTTTATTTTTTAACGAAATAAAAAAGGCCGTTGATCAACAATTGTGGGATGGAGAGGTGGTGGACTTGACTCCGCCTTCAGGCCATCGCCGGCGCTGCAGAAAACCGCTGCCCGAAGAAACAACGAAGTACGCGAGAAAAGAGCAATGGGTGAAGAGGGGAGGGGGTTGGTGTCTGGAGGAGATACAGCGGGTATGGGTGGGTGTGTGGGTGGGGGGAACTTTGTTTTGATGAAATGACAATTGGCGGCTCTGAAACCTTCATATCGCCAGATAGCACAATTATCCTGACCATCAAATACAAATGACCTCCTCCAGCTTGAATGCATTGAGTTTAATGGATTTTCTCGCACGGTCCAGTACTTGCGTCTCCGTTTTTTTTTTTTTCTTTCATTTTTTTTCTTTTTTTTTTAAATCCCCCACTTCTATCTGCCACCACCTCGCACCTCACCCCACCCCACGCTTTGTCTCTGTATAACTCAGCAGTCCTGGCGTTTTGGTTATGTAAGCTAGTTAGGTATTCAAAAGACGCTTTTAATTGAAAGAGGAGGGCGACGCAGGGTAGCGCGTCGCTCTCTCAGTGTGGCGCTGCTCTCGTGCAACGTCTGATTGCATCGTATGAGACAAAACGCTTGATTGTGTGCAGGAATGTGGTGCCTTGATGTTCCTTTTGATGATGCAGGACCTGGTTTTGTAGCTTCTAACATCTAACACTGTGTGTATGTGTGTGTGTGTGTGTGTGTATATGTTTCTGTCTGATTCTTGATCTTCTTTCTTTTAAATTTTTGTGATTTTTTTTCTTTTCTTTTGTCTTCAAAATAAGCGTCAAAAGCGAGAAAAGACATGCAGGGCCTATATGAAGGTATATTCATGGTATAATCCAGCTTTACTGCATGTGGCTTCCCTTCATGCCTGTCTGGCCATCTGTCTGGCCGTCTGTCTGTCTGTCTGTCTGGCTTTCTGGTGTCTGCAGAAATCTGATTCATCCTTTAGGCATTTATTAGCAGCATCGCTTTCTTTGTCTGCTTGGCTGCTGTTTTTTTTCAGCACTTCATCCCTCTCTTCTCTCTCTCTCTCTCTCACTCTCTCTCTCTTTCACTTTCTACCCCCTTTTTGCTTTTTACCTTTTATCTCCTTTCCCTCCTCCCCTTCAATCCCTTATCCCTCGCTCTTTGTTTTTGCCTTCTCTCTCTCACTTTCACACTCTTTTTCTTTCCTTCTCTCGCTCTATTTACGCCCAGCATTTCCTTCATTGCACCGCTTCTGCTTCTGTCTCCTGCTTCCGAATTTTCTCATCACCTCGCCGTTTTTCCCCTTTCTCTCTCCTCCCCCACCTGTTTCCCAAACCAGTCTCCGATCTCCTGCGCAACCACTTGTTCTCCCCTTCTCTTTTTTTTTCTCCCTCTCACACCTTCGTTCTCTCTCTTTCTCCTTCTCGTTCTCTCTCTCTCTCTCTCTTTCGTCCCTTAGCACTGTAACATTGTATGAGTAATTGCTTTCCTGCGGCCGTAATTGCACCATCCCCGTCTGCCAACAGTGTGATCAAAGTGGCTGCGCGCTCGCTTTTTCACCCACTTCAACTTTTCAGCGCTCACCGCGCATCCTTCGTTCTCACGGACCGCGTTCGGTTGTTTGATGGATTCGAAGGAATTTCTGTTCGTATCTGAAACGTTTCCCGTTTTCCGCAGCATCGTCTTTCCAACTCTGGGGTGTGTGTGTGTTTTTTTCCTTCTGTAAGAACACAAACACTCACCACAGAAAAATCCCAGGCTGATATCACGAGAGCTTATTTCTGCCTGGGGTTTATTCATGTGACCAGGTTTTTTTTTTCTTCTTCTTTTTCTTTTTTATCCTTCTCCTTTTCCCTTTTGTCTGCTGAAAGAAATAGGCCGACGACGGCCCGCTTCGTATGCCAGCTTCCCCAAATGTTTGCTATGATCTCGTCTTTAAATGTCCTCTCCTTTCGAATGAGTGTGTCGGTGTTGACAAACCTTGTTCAGATTAAGAATAAGCTGAGTGCTCGCTTCTCACGCCGTACACACTCCTCGTCCTCACAAGGGCACAGGCTTCTTCCGTTTGCGAGTTAACGAGCGAGTTTCTTCCTCACACCCATGTTTTCTTTCACAGTTATACAACCGACTGGTCATTCAGTTTACGTTTTACCTGTATGTTAATAATACAGTCCGTAGCTAATTGTAGAATTTACTCAACAATTATTAATTTAAAAGTACAGCACAGTTATTTTTGTAAATATGTATTTATTTATGAACTTCTTTTTTTTTTTGCCATAGCAGTAAATTAACCTTTGGATAACATCAGTAATAGGTCCGAACAGACACCCTTGAAGTAAAACGCATTTTTTGGAAAGAGTCTCCAGTTTTAGTAAGACAAGAATAAACATATAGGGGGCAACTGTTTATAGCAGCGATGTGATACAGGTTACAAGGAGCTAGCTTGTTTTTCAGAAGGTTTCTGCAAACGTAAAAGTAACTATAAAAGAATCTATTTGTATCCAAAGTATGATTTTTTTTTTTAGCGTAACTAAAGAAAAAAAAAAAAAGAATTGTTGGCACTTTGCTGCCAACAATTATTGAAAACAATTCTTTTCAATAATAATAATAATAATGATAATGATGATTATGATAATGATAATAATAAGCACAGTATAATAAAAACTATTGTAAATACTACTAAAAGTTAATAATAATAATAATCATAATAAAATAAAATTAATAATAAAAATATTTATATATATATATTTATAAAGCACCCAAGTTTGCATTCCAGTTTTCACAAAACACAAAATAAAAAAAATCAACAATAGAACAATGAAACAAGCGAACAATTAAATGCACTGACACTGTCCTCACAAACAAAAATTTTTTTGTGATCTGTTTTTCTGTTTTATTTTATACAAAATAATGTAGTTATTGTCTCATGATGCTATCTAAACATAAACATACATTTCTCAATCAAATTATTGGCAAAAACAAAAAAGAAATTTTGGTGGTTTTAATGAGGTTAATCTGACTCGAGTCTCATTTAAGACCTGTTCTGATGGACAGCCGCAAAGCCACATTATTAGACTCCCTGCTTGTGCTGAAGCAGCTGAAAAGCTTCCTGTGAGGATGACCTAGCTGGTCTTAAAGCGGCTTTATCTTCGCTAAATCATGAAGTCCACGGTGAAAAAGCCAAGAAGCCTCGCCTGAGCTTTCTTCCTTGCCTCTTTAATAGCCTGCCTGCAGTGACACCGGCCTATAAGTGGCCAATGATGTGATGTCGGGAGCCGTCCTTGGCCTGTTTAAACGAGGCAGGCGAGCAGCGTTGGGATTGTTTAATTCAGTTAGCACCACGCTCCAGGCTTCAGGAAATGAAAAGCTCTCGATTAGGAGTGAGAAAGTGAAGGGGAACATGGCATTTTCCCCTCCAGTCCGCCAGGCTCCTGCGAACAGATCCCGCTGCCCGATAAGCTTTCATGCCCCCTTCTCCCGCTTTTTACCTCTACAGGAAAAATCATAGATTCTGAGGGCAATGCGGTCAGATCCTGTTATGAAACATAGTCTTAATTGGTCTCTGGAAACAAGAGCTTTGACGGGATAAGTAGGCGAACAAGAACGCTTCATTGATTTGAAAAATATTGGGCTAATTTGTTTCTTTTCTTTTTAAATGACACAAGGTAACACACAACACTCAAACACTGGTCCTTGTTTGCCAAATACCCACGTAAATTCCCTCGACTCCTTTCTCCATGGCCCTACTCGCTTGTCATGAGTCTCATTAGCTTCTGTTACACTTCCTTGGCCTGCATCATTTATGTATAGACCCTGCTTTTTTTTTTTTTTAACAAAGACGAATTCCAGCTGTCTGATCACCTCTCCGGTTTTCTCGCACGCAGGCGATCGTGGACACGGTGGATAACCTGCTGAGGCCGGAAGCGCTGAAGTCGTGGGAGGACATGAACTCGACGGAGCAGACGCACGCCGCCACCATGCTGCTGGACACGCTTGAGGAAGGGGCCTTTGTTCTCGCCGACAACCTGATCGAGCCGGCTGTCGTCAGAGTGCCTGCGGAGAACATCAGTGAGTCAGTGAGAGAGCTGGGTGTGATGAGAGCTTTCTGTCAGCACCAGTGGTTAATAGGTCTGTTACAGAGTTGTGATTAGGGATGATGGAGTTTGGTAAGCATTTGTTCTGAGCGTTGAGGTGATTTCTAACATTTCTATACAAACATTTTAAGATAGATAGATAGATAGATAGATGGATGGATGGATGGATGGATGGATGGATGGATGGATGGATGGATAGATGGATAGATAGATAGATAGATAGATAGATAGATAGATAGATAGATAGATAGATAGATAGATAGATAGATAGATTGATAGATTGATTGATTGATTTTTAGATTTGGTAACATTACATTATCCATTTACTTGAACTACAAGACAAACCTGTTCCAGCATGACAAAACCCTTGTGTACAAATCAACCTCCACGAAGATCTGCTTTACATGAGTTGGACTGGAAGATCTGCTATAGAGCTCCAAACCCTATTCAACACATTTGGATTGAATGTAAATGCTGACTGAACCCCAGACCTCCTCACCTTCTCACCTACATCAGTACCTGACTTTACTTTAAAATCTAGTTGAACATCTTCCCAGAAGACTGGAGGTTATTATACCAACAAATGGAGACTCAGTCCATGTCCACTCGTTTTCATTTAAGCATGGATATTTTCTTTCTTTCTTTCTTTCTTTCTTTCTTTCTTTCTTTCTTTCTTTCTTTCTTTCTTTCTTTCTTTCTTTTGATGGCGCTTTTTTAGTCGTGACTTTTCGTATATACTCTATATAGATAGATAGATAGATAGATAGATAGATTGATAGATTGATAGATTCTATATTTGATTAATGGGAATGATTAATGCACATTTAAGTTTAACTGTATAGCATGTTAATTGCTATTACTGGACGTCTCACCAGTGTTTTCTATTAAAATAAAAGTCTTTTAAAATATAAGTATAAGGTCATAACCCGTCAAGGTCTTAAACCCGAACACAACCATTTCAGAAAGTTACACACAGCCAGAGGAAAAAGCAAATGATATGTTGGGACATGTTTTTTTCTCTCTCCACCTGCGATGTAAGCACCGGATTTCTCGCTGTCATTCTCGTTGCCCGCAGCTTTCCCAAATCACCCGGCTTTTTACTTCCAATTCGGCTTGCAACCCGAGGTCTAAAAGCTAACGCTAACTTTTCTGTCCATTATCCGGATTTGCGAGGATTTGAAAGGCTTTTGAGTATGTACGCCGGCGCTCTCGGCTCAACATGACGTCTTAGCAAGAGAATTTGGTATTTCCTATTATACAATTACAATAAACCAGGTCTAATATTATTGAACCTATTTCAAGCTATTTGTACTCATTTCAAGCCTTTAAAAGTATTTTTTTTCAAATTAAAGCATTTATTTTAAGAATGAGGAATAATGAATGGAAATATGTTTACTGATCTTATATTTAGTTTGTTGTAAACGTATAATAAGAAATACAAGCAATATCTGATTGTATTCAAGACATTTCCACTTGCCAACATGAATTTATGTTGCGGTATTAAAAAAACACACGCACAAGCCCAGGCTCACCTGGGGGGCCATGCAGTGCTGTGAATTCATGTAGATTTGAGCTGATTGTAGACACTGAGAGGACTCTCTATGTATTTGTCTCTAAATAATAAGACTTTGAAAATGGCTCTTTATGTTTTTATTGTAGCTTGAATTTACTCTACATTACTTAATTTATTTGAGTTTATTTCGCATTACTTGAATGCTTTACTTTATGTAACTTGACTTGACATTCATTTACTTTAATTAACCCTACCTGATTTTTTTTTTAATTGACTTGCCTTGATTGAACCTACTTTAATTTACTTTGTTACTTGAATTGACTAGTTTGTTACTTAAATTTACTCTGTTTTATGACTCAACATTAATTTTTCTTAAATTTACTCTACTTTACTTGACTTTGTTTACTTATCATTAATTGACGGCTTTAATTTACTTAAATTTACTCTACTTTACTTGACTTTGTTTACTTATCATTAATTGACTTTAATTTACTTAAATTTACTCTACTTTACTTGACTTTGTTTACTTATCATTAATTGACGGCTTTAATTTACTTAAATTTACTCTACTTTACTTTACTTCGTTTACTTAACATTAATTGACAGCTTTGATTTACTTAAATTTACATTACTTTACTTGCGTTTTGCAATTTTGCACAAACAAGTGAATTTTAGCAAAGAATTAGTCAATAAATGATTAATAACTAACATCTAAATTAAGATAAACATTCAAATTATTTATTATTTTTACATTAATAATTTCTTCACTATCTATAATTGACGTAACAATGCTGTTTTTTAATATTGCTAATAAAAAAAGCAGTAAAAAAACCTGAAACCAACATAAAACCTCTTTATTCATGAAGTTTTGAATAGTTTCAGTAGTCAGGATTTCTACTGAGCTAGCCGAGCAGAGTCTCAATACTGATAGTAGCAGTTTTTTTTCAGTCAGACGAGGATGAGGTTTGAAAGAGATTCCCCGTGATCCTTTGTGTGTTTCATTCCTGCGCCGCCAGCAGACTTTATTAGTGTCGCGAGCTCGTTCATATTGGTCAGCTTTAACGTGCTCGGCTTCTCATAGCTCCGCTTTTAACCTCTTCTCAATGGCCTTCCACCTTTTTACATTTCAGGGCTGAAACTCTCACCCCCCCCCACGTCCTCTTAGAGCATGTACACCTGCTTTACCTCGCTTTCACTCGCATCTTTTTCACCTCAGATATTAAAGCACACGTGGGGCTGGTGGAGATCAGGAGTTCAAAAGCAGACATGGGGACTATATCAAAAGCAGATGTGAGAAAATCTTATTGTCCTCTCATGTAACTCATACAGTAAGGAAAAGATAAAAAGATATATATATATATATATATATATATATATATATATATATATATATATATATATATATATATATATATATATATATAATATTAATAACAGCAATTTTTTTTCCATTTTTTATTTATCATTTATATAATTTATAATATATTTATTTATATTTATATTTTGCAATTGTTTGTAATATTATTTATACATTTTTATTTGTCAACCAGTTTATTTACTTTCTTTTTTTTTTTTTTTTACTTACTAATTTTGCTCATTTATTTTGCTAATAACATCAGCATTTCTCAAACCAAAATATTTTTATTTAATTTACTGACTTTACATTTTGAGTGACACATTTTTTTTTATTTTGTTTTATATTTATTTGTTTTTTATTTTATTGTTTTAATTTACTTTTTCTGATTTACTTTTTTTTTGCTTTTTGTTTGTTTAGGGTTAATATCCTCACCATTTTAAAATCATCTACCTGTTTGTTTGATAGATTTAAATTCTTTATTCATATTATATTCGTATTATATATAAAAATTCAAAGTAAAAACAAACAAACAAACAAAAAAATTGAATTTTTTTTTTTCTTATTTTTTTTGTATGCATTTATTTCTTCTAACCTCAATATTTACCAGCTTATTTATTTTATGGTTTTTAATTTTTTTTTTTTTTTTTTGTCTTTTCAGCATTTTTTATTACCTTCCTACTATTTTTTGCTACATTTTAATTTAGAGGTGTTTGTTTGTTTGTTTATTTATTTCATACATTAATAACCTCAGCATTTCTCAATCATTTTCCTCTTTATAATGGTTTACTTTTTTTAGATTTGCCTTAATATGAATCTCTTTTTTCCCACCTCATTCCACCCCTCCTGTATAAACAATGGTTAAGCTTTAAAGCAGAGGTATGATGTGTTAGAAAGAGAGAGATGAAGTGCTGTGGCTGCTTGTGGAGAATTTTTTTTGCGAATAATAGAAGTTTTATTTCAACTCGTGGTCTTTTAATAACTACTTTCCTGTTTTGGCAAGTGTTGAAAACAGTATTAATCTACTTTTTGCACAAGTCTTTTTGTAGTTTTTTTTTGTCCTCCCCCAGCTGCAGATGCACCTCGCACGCCCTGTTTAAGTCCGTCCCTTTTCTTTGAAAGACGTAAGATGTGGTTAGCGATGCAGCCCAGTGCCTGCCGGCTCCACGGCTGACAGAAAGTGCCCTGGAGCATATTAGCAAAACGTTTTTTTTTTTTGCCACTCCGTCTCCGTCTCTCACCGGTAATTAGCATAATTTAACTCAACCGCAACACAAGGCAAGTGCTCGAGGGCTGAAGGAAATAGATGGAGTGGATACGTGCTGCCGGATGAAAAGAAAGAAAGATAGGAGAGGCCGAAAAAGGTCCCTTGTTTTCAAGTGTCAGAACTATAAGTTGAAGAGAGAGTGAGAGAAAGAGAGAAAGAAAGAGAGAGTGAGAAGGGAGTTCTCGCTAATACTGGCGTCTGACCTCGCTGTATTTTCACACATCAAAGCGAGCTCAGAACGGAGTCTGAATGGATTCGGAGCTGTGCTCCGTCGGGGCCCTAAAGGCGCAGCTGAAGACACAAACCTATCAGCAGCCACAGGAGGAATCACAGTAAAAGTCTAGTGATAGGTTTGATCCCGGCTATATTTGACATTCACACACTGTGTACTCTGGTGTGTGTGTGTGTGTGTGTGTGTTTTCCCAATAGTTCCACTCTCATGACAGGTAAACGCTCCATATCTTTCCTTTAAGCGAGCACACAATGCATGGGTTGTGGCTGGAGGATATAACAGGCCAGCGTTTCTCATTCCAGAGCCTCGTGGCATAAACAGATCGTTTTATAACTGTCATTGTCACGTTTTTTTCCCCTTCCGGCCGTGAGCTTTTGCGTCGACGCAATGACTGAAGCTATCGGATTAAATCGATCAGGTTGAAGGCGAAGCTTAACCCTGGAAAGTTGATTTAATAATAATGATAATAAGTAGAAGAAGAATTCGGTTTTTATTTGTACTTATTATCTTTAGTTTTATTACTGTTATTTTAGTACAGCTGTAAAAGCATGCAATGAAATTCATCTTTGTACTCAGGGAAACGGATTTTAACCTCGGGCCGTGTGGTAATGGATTTGAATAGATTTGGTGTAAAAAGAAATTGCGCAATATATTGTATATATCATGCACTATATGTACAGTTCATTTCCCCTTTAATGTATTTGAAATGTATTGTTCTAGATATAAAAATATAAATTATGTATGTGCGGAGCCGTATATGAAATCAGACCTTCGAAAAAACGATGATCCATCTCAAGAAGTCTTGTCATGCTTGTTTTTTTTTTTTTTAAATCTTAGATTTAAGGTTTGTAGGCACTTTCTTTTGTTTCACTTTACTTGTGCTCCTTAGAAAATAGAGGAAAAATGCAAGTTCTATTCAGAAGTGTAAAAGTACTTGAAAATCATACTTGAATAGAAGTATAGATACCTTACTGTGAAAGTTCAAATTCACAGATTCCAATAGGACTTGAGTAAACATCTTGAAGTATCTGATTTTGAACAGTACTTGAGAATTTGACTTGCACTCGAAGATGCACTAGTTCTCGACACCAAGACACAGTCGTTAAACAGTTGTTTGGTGAGGTTTTAATTCCTAAAATACAAATTGAATTGTACATCTAACCAAAATCAACACAACGGCCTCTCGAACATGCCAGAATGAAACAAATTTGTCTTTATTTCTGCATTATCTGTGTAAAGCTGCTTTGAGATAATGTCCATTGTTAAAAGCACTATAGAAATAAAAATGAATTGAACCGAATTACAGTTTTACGTCACAAAGAAGCAGAAGCATTAGCGTTCAATGGACAAATGAAATTAAAGCAAATAAAGTCACCTCCCTGCTGTCATTTGTAACGGGAATTTTCCATTAAAATGCAGTGGAGTAAAAAAATACATATATTGAATCGTAAATGTAGTTGGGTAGAGAGTAAAAGTTGCTTATATATTTGCTGCTCAGTAAAACTAGAGAGTAGCAAACATTAACTCAAATACTTTACACCACTGGTTATATGTTGCACATGTTCAATGCAAATGTATCTGAGGGGTTGCACTTAACCTGACCATCTTGCGATAAAACAACAATAAAACAATGATAAAACAATGATTGAATGAATGAATGAATGAATTTCATTCTTTGTCCCATTTTTTAGTGTCTTAGATCAAAGTATAGAAATAAAATTTGTATTACCGTATTTTCCGGACTAGAAGCCGCTACTTTTTTCCCACGTTTTGAACCCCTGCGGCTTAAACAATGACACGGCTAATTTATAGATTTTTCCTGGGTTTTTTCCCGGTTTTACAAACTTTAAGCCAAAAAACTGAACCCCATAACATTAGACCAATGAAATTGCCGACCGGGCATGAAAAAACGCACTTCACCTGTGTTCTGAGCTGCACGGCATCGGGAGAAAAGCTTCACCGATGGTGATTTTTAAACGCACGACGATGTCAAAAGAAAAACTCCCGAGAGAAATTGTTGTGAAAGGAAGGAGGAAGACAGTGAATAATGACTTTCTTGGTCGGCTACTGTTTAGATACAAGCCGTTGTAACGCGTTGAGTCTGGGTCATTGGATAGCGCGCTAACTCCAGTTGCAACAGAAATCATATAAGCACAGACAGGTTTCCAAAACTCGTGCTTTTTTATTTTTCTTGGCAACAGCATTACGGGTTAGTCAAAGAAACTTAGAAATGAGCATCAGAAAATAATAAGGACATAATCCTCGTCTTGCACACACCCAGTAATACTGGAAAAATGCGGTGGCAAGCTATTTCCAAAATGCCGCTTTGCTCTTAAAGGAGACAAAACATATTTCACCCATTACACCGTGTAACAGACACTCTCTTTTGGTAAAGCCTGTGTAAAGTTCATTAGTTTCAATGTAGACACCTGCGACTTATAGACAGGTGCGGCTTATTTATGTTCAAAATAAAAATATTTGTAAAATTCAGTGGGTGCGGCTTATATTTGGGTGCGCTTTATAGTCCGGAAATTACGGTATATAATTAGATTTATATAATTTTAAATAAAATGTGTTAAATATTTGTACAGATTTAAAATTCTTGTCTCTCTCTCTCTCTCTCTCTCTCTCTCTCTCTCTCTCTCCATTTTTGCAGTATTGGACGTGTATGTGTTGAGCACAGAAGGCCACGTTCAGGATTTCAGGTTTCCTCAGACAAGCAAAGGAGGCGCCATGATCCAGCTCCCCGCCAACACGGTCAAATTAAACAGCAAGAATGGTGCGTGAAATAGAATTGAGTCATCGCTCAGTTTCGGGCACTGTAAGCTCCCGAGAAGCGTTAGTGTCTGTGAATGCTTTGTAATTAGGTAAATGCTGGTCTTGAGGGACACAACATGCGGCGCAAAGTCTTAACAAATAGTGAATAGTGAAACAGGGTGTGTAAACTTCACTATGAAGAGTCACAATACTCAAAATATTTATAAATATTTCACTAAAATGATGGATCCATGTAACAAAAACAGATTGAGGATGAGTAAGCTAGGATGAGAAAGCTAGCTTAGATCAAATGTAGACTATTAAGACTGGGTGGATTTGTAGGTGTGGGACTGAAAAGACTTAATACTTAACGCTTAGGCCTTTAGGTTCATCCCCAATTATAGGGACTGTTTGGAGTTAAGCTCCACTTAAGCAAGGTAGCAAGTCTCGAACAGAGCATGTCAATCAAAAGTGTTTATCAGTATCCAGTCACGCCCAGCTAGACTGTTTCCAACTATGTCTAATCTGCAAGTTGAACTGGTTTTTGAGTCGTGCATTATTATATAGGTAGCACTCGGGGGAATCCGGACAGATGTCACTATGAGTGAATTTTGGCAAAATTCCTCAAAAAAAAAAAAGGCTGTCAATCACATGCTAAATTTTGAGCCCGTAAACATGTTCCACTATCGAAATCGATGTGGAAATGTTTTCGTTTGCTTGTAGAATTTGGAAGGCGTCATCCTTGAAAGGTCACGTCGTGCAAGGATTTAGTCACGCAATGAATCTCAGACTTTTCTCGATGGCTACATGACGAAGCAAAACAGAGCCGCGAACATGCCCTTCAGATTGCGACAACCGCCTGTAACACGAGCCGCAGATCTTCGGATTTGCGCTGTCACACAAAGTAGAGATTATGTATTGGCCTTTGTTTGTTTGTTTTGGGAACAATGTCATCAAGAACCAAAGCTCTGCAGCGCAGAGTGAAATTTCAAACCCGTATAAACCGTGACAGACGGGTTGGGTTGTCCAAACGACGACAGGGTGTGAGCGCTAGGCTGCGAAATCAACCTCAGCGAAAGTAAAACCGGTACATGTCCCCTTCTCCGAGACTGTAATTTAAGACTGTAATCGTCCGGTGTAATGAAGAATTCAACTGGATTACGATCCTTACTGGTGCAAAGACCTCACAGCACTCTGGGATCATGTGTATCATCCCGGAGACCTGCTGTGTGATGGTATACTGATATCACGGTATACCATGATGAGGAAGTCTAAAATAGTTATAGTGTCAACGTCATTTCCAGTCACATCTCATGAAATATGGAATATTTTAGCCGGTTATATAGATTTAAAAAGAAGACATTTGATACGGGAATATAGCAAGTGCAGAGTGACTGGTCAGAAGAGTGGTGTTGATTAGATTTCTCTAACAGCAGTTTGGATGGTAGTTCAGCTGCAGCTCCTATCACAGGTTTAAATAGATATTAATGCACTTATACTAATATGTAATTTGATGGCCATGGTGGATATGGTGGGGTCAGAGAACAGGGTCAGTGATGATACAGTGCCCCTTGGAGCACAGAGGGTTAAGGCCCTTGCTCAAGGGCCCCAAGAGTAGCAGGTTTGCAATATTGGGGGTTGAATAATATACCTTCCGATCAGTAACCCTGAACCTTAACCACTGAGCCACAACTGCTCACACCACTGAGCCATATAATCTGAAACTAATAATCAAAAGGATTTTGATGCTTTTGAAAGGAGTCTTCTCTGATGGTACTTTGTTTGAACCAGGAATTATTCCTCCATGGGAAAGTCTTCAGTCTTGCATGTTCTGGTTTCCTGCTAACCTTTATAACTGAGGCCGATGCAATTTGCATCTCGATGCATAGTCAATGATATGATACATACGATTTCTATTTGATTCTATATTGATCCAAAATTGTACAGATAGTTCGCTTTTATTTCTTTGATTCAGACAGACAGCAAATCATCAATTTACTTAAATGCCTTCTGAATTTGAAGTGCAAAAAAATAAATAAATTAATTAAAAAGTTAAAATAAAACCAGATGTTTTTTTCCCTGTTTTGTCTCTAGGAAGATGCAGCTCTACCTCTGCCATGTTAATCTGTATTCTGTGTGACTCTCAGGACAAGCCTGGGAGGTCTCCTTAGTGTTTTGATATGTCATATTCACGTGGCAGCAGTGGTGCTAAGCGAATGTGCTGGAGAAACAGTTTAGCGACGAGAAATTAATCTACATATCAAATATTGGTCACTAGATACCCTACATTGGATCACATTATCATGTCCTAGAGCTGTAATGAACTCTTTTTTCTGAAATGCAGGTGTTGCAAAGCTGGTCTTTGTTTTGTACAAACACCTCGGGCGCTTTTTGACCACGGAGAACGCCACGCTCAGGCTGGTGAGCGAAGGAGGAACAGTGAGGAACCACACACTCACCGTCAACTCCCACATTCTGTCTGCGTCCATCAACAAGGAGTCCAGTCGCATCTTTATTTCGGAGCCTGTCGTCTTCACACTCGAGCATCTTGATGTAAGTAGAAAATGGTGTCTCGAGATTTTGTACTTACCAAGAATTATGCTGGACTCATTTAAGGAAATGTGTTTCACCATGCTGTGTATACTCATCTGGTTGCTTTTTAGACTGAGAACTACTTCAACCCAAACTGCTCATTCTGGAACTACTCAGATAGGAGCATGATGGGCTACTGGTCGACTCGGGGATGCAAGCTTCTGGGAACGAATAAGACGCACACCACCTGCTCGTGTAGTCACCTCACTAACTTTGCCATCCTCATGGCCCATCGAGGACATGTGGTAAGGAATCCTGTCACCTTGTATCTAATCCATTCTGCCTATTGAATCACGGTTAACAGCTGTACTCCTAGTGAGGAAAGGCTCCTCAAATGTTCTTTAAAAGATTCTTAGATTTCTAAAATGGTTCCTCTTGGAATCCTGTCTAAAAGGAAACCCCTTCATTGTAAAAGTCTACGAGGTGGTATCAAAAAGTTTCGTGACTAGTTTTAAAACACGGTAACAGATGGCAGCACAAGCTTGCACGCACAGTCACAGGGAGCACCGACCTTTATAAGTCAGTGTGCTAAAAGACATTGCCCCGTGTACATCGGAAGCTGTGCAACCGATGCTATACATGTGCACTCTGTCACCGAGCTCTCATCAGAGAGCTTCCTATGTTAGGGCTCTTTAGAGCTCTCCTTTTTGCAGAGATCCGGCGTGGATTGCATAAGGTGCTTGAAACGCTTAGAAAAGAAGACTTCCAGGACACATTCCAGAAGTGGGAGCGCTGTATCGCTGTGTAAGGGGACTATTTTGAAGGGTATAGTATGTAAACGTAGATAAATAAATTACTTTGTTTTAAACAAATCTAGTCTTGAAACGTTTTGATACCACCATATATATATATATATATATATATATATATATATATATATATATATATATATATATATATATATATTCAAGAGTGTCCCATGGTGAAACAAATCAAACAACAGGTTCATATTGTAATAGTTTTTTTGTAAGAGAGTAGATACTTTAAGTTACCCGTATTCCTGGAACTTTTACTGGTGTTGAAACTTGGTCTGAGACAGAGAACTACCCCACACTTTTGGTTAATGTGATGGCCATATGGCCAAGCCTCGTTCTTGTACCTCCCAGTGCCTGGTAGTCTAGAGTGTATACCTCATGAGATTTCTTATGAGATCTTTTTTTTTATAGCCAAAGCTTCTTAAAGCGATGCAGTCAGGACCTCGGTCTGATAGAAAAGACAGGAGATGTCTGCTACACATAAAACCTTTGTCCAGAGGGACAACCTAAAGAAAAGAGTCAAGGAAAGGTTCTCAGACTTAAACACTGATTATTCTTTTCCCCACTGACCTGGAGCCTGTGCTCGTGATGGATCTAAGTCTAGGCTGGAGGTTTTGCTATGTGGTCGATATGATGAGCAAATGATAACAGGGTCTGATGTTGCCAGACACTACCATGGACACAAAGGTCTTTCGAATACTGATGCATATGTTGCCATTCAAATGGGTGCTACTTGGCAAATATTTTGAAAAGGAAACCATATATAATAAGGTTTGGAATAAAACCTTTGCCCCAGATGGACCACTGGAAAGATTTCTAAGTTTCTAAATGTCCAGGGGACAGGCTGTGACCTTAGTATTATAAGATTCTGTCTGGATTTATAATAAATGGGAAAGCAACCTAAATATGCAGTTTTAGACAAGGCAGGCATTTTTAGGATCACCTACCTAGCTAACCAAAGATGCCATTAGCTAACAACATCATTGTAAACAAGCACCATAAGGAGAGTGATTGCATGTCTTCCAGTCTTCAAACGAACACCATTTAAACTCATGTAAACATCTTTAGATTAGATGCTGGTCCTGGCACCGGCATCATGTCTGTGGTAAAACCTTGTGATTGATGCAACAGGCCTAGTGACTAAACTGGAGGCAGATGCTAACAGTCTGACTATCGCAAAAAAAAAGAAACGAGGGATGGAAGGCATTAAAACCTCATTGCTGTGAAGAGTACAAGTGCCACATCTGCTGTAGGACTAAACCAGTGTTTACGGCTTGAGGCAGAAATCCAGCTAAGACACGTGTTCTTACAGCACAGGAGACTTGCCCTGAGCGGCAACTTGCGTTGCCATTGAGCACAGCCTCGAGGAGGCTGGGGACCATATTTCAATGAGCAATAGAATTACAGCAGGATTACAAGTTTAACAGCATATGCAGTTAGCATTTAGCTAGTAATAAATGTGGAAATGTGGGGTTTGTGGTGGAGAAAATTACAGGTTTTGCCCCATGAACTTTACCCTATCCATATCTTAATGCTAGCAGTAACTTTACCCATGGTAATAATCCGTTCAGCGGCAAGTATGCCACCTCCCACTTCAGCAATTCAATAATAAATGCTGATTGGTGCATTTTCCCTTACTTCGAATTGCTTGAATGGAATTAGCTTAAAGAAATGATAACTCAGAACACATTATTCTGGAACATTCTTCAGATGGATTAAAAGTTTCAAACAGGAATCATTTTCCTTTTTCCAGCATTGAATTCATCTTTCCTTTGTACTAGTTCATGGCGGTACCTCTTTTTAACTGACAATATTTATTTGATTAGGCAGCATAGGGTACTGATTAGCTAAATGATTTATTCATGTATGGCACAGCCCTCATTTGCAATGTTCTAGCAACATGACCTTTTCAGCCTTCAAAGTAAGCCAGACGAATCGTTGCTGGTCATAGTGGGTAGTTTGATCCTGTCATGGTAAATGAACATCATTGATGGCAAATGATTGTAAATGACTGAAAACAGCAGCCCGTGCTGTCATGCTAAATTATCATCATCATTGAGCCTTAGCAGAGAAAGTGGGTGTTAGCAGTGATCGAGTGGATTGTGGGTCTCTGACAGCGATGGTTTGGAAGGTAAGCATTAGCAGGGATGCGGGTGGAATGTTGGCGTTGACATTAAAGATGATGGTGCGTAATACAAGTGTTGATGTCGATATGGTGGTGCGTAGGTGTTAGCTTGGAGGCACAGGAATCTGAGAGGCATGGGGGAGTGTGAGAGTTCGTAGCAAGAGTGCTGTCAGTCTCAGCGTTAGCATCAGATCTGTGAATGTAAGCGAATTGATAGCAATGGCAGGGAGCAGCGAAGGTGCAAGAAGTTCTTGCTCGCCAAGAACATTGTTAGGTTAGCATACTTGTTGTGTTTACACCTCTGCTGGGTAAAACCCTCATAGAACTTTGATAAAGTTCCCCTTTTTGTGCAAGTAGCAAAAAGAGCATGTTTGGAACCTTGGTTGCCAGTTATTTTCAAATAATAACTGTCCAAGTCCTTGACATTTATTAACTCTGCTGCCATTGGCTATGCTACTGCTTTGGTTGCTGAGAAATTGTACAGTAAATGTTAGACGCAAATGTGGAATTACCCCCAAGATCAGAGATTTTAACCTGCTACCCTAAGTCAGACAGAACACAGAATGTTGTATCTTAAGAAAAAGGACATATTTGACACTAGCAAAGTGTTTTAAAAAATGTTGATTGCTAGCATTGTTAACTAGAATCTAGCAGGGTAAATATATTAGCCAGCTAATGCAGTAAACTAGATTAATAGGCAAATATATTGAGTAACAATTTGGAACAAAGTAATCTAGACTAGAAAATTAGCAGGTATATTAAATAGTGAGCAAACTAAACAAACTAAACTTGCAAGCAATCATGTTGTTGTGAATCATTGAGCAAAGTAAACTTTGAGAAAAATGTTTCAGTTAGATTCTAAACAAAGCTAACTAGACTTATAATCTAAAAGTATTTTTGCCAACAAGCTTGCTAAGTAGTAAATGTATGCAAATAAAACACAAACAAGGTTGACCTAGTAATAAAGATAGCAAATACAATAATTAACATCTTAGATATACTATATGGACAGAATTTTGTGAGAAACGTATGTGTTTTGAACATCTCATTCCACATTTTGTCCTCATTTGCTGTTGTAAAAGCCTTCCACTCTTCTGAGATGTTCCACTAGATTTTGGAGTGTTCATGTAGAGATTTCTGTGAGGTTCATTCAGCCACAAGGGTGTTTGTAAAGTCAGGTACTGATGTAGGTGATGTGAGGAGGTCTGGTGTGCAGTCAGCGTTCACATTCATTCAGGGTTTAAAGCTCTATAGCAGGAGATCTTCCACTCCTACCAACATGAAAAACATTGTATGATGAATGATGTATTAATAAGTGTTTCAGACTGATTATAATAAAAATCCGGGTAATCACCGTATCACATTACAAATAAATTTAACTGTAAGTAAATATTTAAGATTTATTTAGACAATAGACAGAAGATAAATGTGTTTATGAGCAGACTGCCATATCAACAAACAGTCACTGGACACTGATGAATTAAAAAATAAAAAATGAAAAATATAATCGGCTTGTCCAGGGCACCTGAGCTACTGTTTAAGTCACCCCTGCTGTCTAATGTCTGTGAGTCATGATGTTAGCAATAGCTTGCTTTTAAAACCTCTGCTGGCTCTCTTAAATAAGCCATCCCTGGTATATAGAAGGTCTTTTTATGGATTGTACATATACTTATCATGACTATATTATTCTCAGTAGTACTACAGTAACACCCAGGTAAAGTTTAAGCCCTGAGACTGCTAAGTTGCCCCTTTTAAATTTGTGGCATTAAAGAGGTGCCCTTGTCCAGAGCGATGTACAAAAGTGCTTTGACTATCTAGCAAAGAATTAATCTACACTGGTACGCAAGATTAAAAACTTTGCATAAATCAGACTACAACTCTTGATTTTTACAAAGCCAACCCTTTTGGGCCTTTGTCTTCTCAGCTCCAGGGCTGCTGTATCAACTTTCTAACAAGCTGGGACATGCGAAGAAACAATTGTCAAAGTGCTGTAATGTGTGTTTGATTATTTTAAAGGACACCAAATTGTGTAAGATGTATAGAATTTTGACCAAATTGATTTATTAAAGAAAGCATTTGCGGTGAGATTTTCTCAAGTCAATACGATTAGAAAGCTAGCAAATAATTTCATTTAATGTTAATAGCTAGTGAACTTCATCAAGCTAGGTAGCAACATAGCATGGAATATTTACTGTTATGCTAGTTAGGCAGCAAGCAAGACCAGATTAGCATAGTTAAACTGGTTTAGCTACCAAAAACATTTATTTAGATCTAGAAATATAAACCTGTGGTGTACTCCTGTGGTGATGGCCACAATGGCTTAGTGGTCATCATGTTTATCTAACATGGGTTTAAATCCAACCTCTTGTGTGTATGAGTTTAGTTTGCAAGTTCCGCCTGTGGTTTGGGGGTTTCCTCTGGGCACACTGGTTACCTCCACCAGTCCAAAGATATGCATTTTTGCTTTTGTCTGTAGTATGTGATTCTGTGAGAGTTTGTGTGAGTGTGATTGTGCCCCAAGATGGGTTGGCACCCCATCCAGGGTGTACCCCAGCTTGTGCCCAGAGTTGATAAAAGCCATATAGAAATTGTATTGGTGGGTGTACGTGGCGGAAGTGGCCTAAATGGCTATAGCAGTTCCTCAACCTCAGCTACATCACGTCTCAAATGGTACACTTACTTATCCTGATCAGAGTTGAGGATGTGTTAGCTTCAGCATTTTACTTTCAATTCTCTTAAGTTTAAAGAAAATGTCAGTAGTGATGTTTGGCGTTTCGCTGTTGCAGGGCGACGGAAACGTCCACGATTTCCTCCTGAACGTGATCACGCGCATAGGCGTGGCCGTGTCGCTCGTCTGCCTGGCCATCAGCATCTTCACCTTCTGCTTCTTCCGTGGCCTGCAGAGTGACCGCAACACCATCCACAAGAACCTGTGCATCAACCTCTTCGTCGCTGAGCTCTTCTTCCTCGTAGGATTCAACATGACCGAACCTCCGGTACGTGAACGTGGTGAGATCCTTTTACGCGAATGGAAAATCGGAATTCGTTACAGAAGATAAGGAACGTTTATACACCGAGTGGAAAAGGTCAAATCGTCACGGTCCAAATACATGCTTTGTGTTGTTAATCGTTCTACATTCTCCCCGAAAACTATTTCCAAACAAAAACTCAGACAGATGGATTGTTGTTATGATTTAAACCCCCCGTCTCCATGGTAACTTGTTGTTTCTCTGCAAACACTCTTCCTCCTTGTCCTAATTGTTTGGTTTTTTTGGTCCCTTCTCTTTGTCATGTCTCAGATCATGTGCTCAGTTATAGCCGGGATTCTTCATTTCTTTTTCCTGGCTGCGTTTGCGTGGATGTGTCTGGAAGGCGTGCAGCTGTACATCATGCTCGTCGAGGTCTTCGAAAGCGAATTCTCCCGCCGGAAGTACTATTATGCGGCCGGATACCTCTTCCCAGCCGTAGTGGTCGCCATCTCGGCAGCCATCGACTACAGGAGCTACGGCACCAAGAGAGTGTGAGTGACCTTTGGAGTATTTTCCTCAAAGGCTTTATTTTTGCTTTGGTCACATTGCCATATTTTATTGTTATTTTTTATTTCTTTTTGTGTGGGTGTGATTGATGGAACAAATATATTATTTATTCATTTGTTTTTGTGTCACAATTTATAAGGGCACGGGCACTATGTATGTGTCTGTCTGTCTGTCTGTCTGTCTGTCTGTCTGTCTGTCTGTCTATCTATCTATCTATCTATCTATCTATCTATCTATCTATCTATCTATCATTGTCTCTTTCTGTCTGACTGTTTATCTGACTGACTTTCTTTCTTT